>NC_140595.1:802107933-802395433 GCF_964204655.1 Triturus cristatus
ATAAAAAAAAAAGTCCCCCCCCACCCACCATCCAACGGGCGAGGAAGGGGGCTCCCAGTGCGACAGGAGCAGGCAGCCCCGCAGCCGCCGGTACCTCCCGGAGTAACCGGGAGGGACCACGCGAGTCTTCAAATCCCTTGGTCCAGCTGTCCAGGACTGGGTCGAACCGGGTACCTGGCAATGAGGGAGGCTCGCTCCACCTGCACGTCAGCCGTCCATCGCCAGGCGGCCCCGAGCCATGCCGGCGGGCTGGCTTTTTTCAGCCCACCCCACCATTGCCCGGGTCGGAGGTGCCTGAAGGGATGAGCCAGGTGGCTCCCCATCCCGCACACCTCCCATGGAGAGGAGCCAGGGTCCCCTCACAGGCCCTCGGCCCCTTCTCTTCCAGGCTGCCCTGCCTCACAAGAAGGGCCACTCCTTGGTCGCCCGGATCTCGGTGGGGCCGGGACGTGGGTGCCAGAGGGCCCAGCTGGCTGCAGGGCCTTTTGAGGGGGGGTGGTACCAGCCCGATGATGCACTGCCATTCAGTTTCCCCCCACCGCGGGGGTCATGCTGGGTGAGCTTGGGTTCCATCTCGGGAAGGCCTACCGCTGAGCCGTTGGTCGGGTCCTCCCCGGAGGAAAGAGGCCCGCCGAAGTCCCAGTCCTCACCCAGGCGCCCCATGCGGCCACGGACCGCTTTGCCGGCCGGGGCGTGCCAGGGTAGGGCCGGGCCCTGTGCCTACAGTGTGTGCTTGAAGGAGGTGGCCGAGAGCTTCGGGCTGGCACCGTCGGTCGCTCGGGCTGCTCCGCCATTAATGATCCTTCCGCAGGTTCACCTATGGAAACCTTGTTACAACTTTTACTTCCTCTAGATAGTCAAGTTTGATCATCTTCTCGGCGCTCTGCCAGGGCCGTTGCCGACCCCAGCGGGGCCGATCTGAGGACCTCACTAAACCATACAATCGGTAGTAGTGACAGGCGGTATGTACAAAGGACAGGGACTTAATCAACGCAAGCTTATGACCCGCACTTACTGGGAATTCCTCGTTCATGGGAAATAATTGCAATCCCCAATCCCCATCACGAGCGGGGTTCAGCGGGTTACCGGCACCTGTCAGCGAAAGGTAGACACACGCTGATCCGTTCAGTGTAGTGCGCGTGCAGCCCCGGACATCTAAGGGCATCGCAGACCTGATATTGCTCAATCTCATGTGGCTGAACGCCACTTGTCCCTCTAAGAAGTTGGACGCCGACCGCCTGGGGTGGAGTAACTAGTTAGCATGAAGGAGTCTCGTTCGTTATCGGAATTAACCAGACAAATCGCTCCACCAACTAAGAAAGGCCATGCACCACCACCCACAGAATCGAGAAAGAGCTATCAATCTGTCAATCCTTTCCCTGTTCAGGCCGGGTGAGGTTTCCCGTGTTGAGTCAAATTAACCCGCAGGCTCCACTCCTGGTGGTGCCCTTCCGTCAATTGCTTTTAGTTTCAGCTTTGCAACCATACACCCCCTGGAACCCAAAGACTTTCGTTTCCCGGAAGCTGCTTGGCGGGTCATGGGAATAACGCCAGGGCCGGGACTCAGGGCCGGAGCACCCAACCCGGGGCCCCCGGACCCAGCCGGGGCTCCCAGGCCAAGAGGTGCATGGGAAGCCTCCCCGGGCCCGCCAGACACCATCCCAGGAACCCTGCCACGCAGACGGACAGAGCCTGGGGTGGGGAGGCTGCCCTCCGAAGAGCTCCTGAACCGAGCCAAGCAAAGGGAGGCTCCGTGGGCACAACGGAACCCTGTCCCGGGCCTTTGGCAGAGCAGCAGGCCGGGTTACAGGGCCCTGGTCCGGAGCACCCGACCCGGGGCCCGGCGGGGCCCCTGGACCCAGCCGGGGCTCCCAGGCCTGGAGGCACAGGGGAAGCCTCCCCGGGCCCGCTGGACCCTGTCCCGGGCACCCTTCCACGCAGCAGGACTGAGGACAGAACCTGGGGTGGGTAGGCCATCCTCCCCGGGGCCCCTGGGAGCCCCTGAACCCAACCAAGCAGGGGGAGGCCCCCCGTGCCCACAGGACCCAATCCGCAGCAGCCTGCCACGTGGCTGGCCCGGGGACAGACCACAGGCTGGGGCGGCGTCCTGTCCCATCCAACTGCCGGCTGAGGACCACTAGGCCAAGAGGGGTTCCGGAGTACCCTGTCCCTAGTAATCCGGAGGAAGGCTACCCCCTTTCCGGTAACCCGTGCGCAGACTCAGGGGACCCTAGGCGCAGACGCGCCCGAACTCTTGGAGCCCTGGCTGGCATCAGGGAGGCATATGAGGACGTCCAGGGCAGCCCAGCCATCTGGTCGCCCCATGGAAAGCATTGCGTGCGACCGGATGGCCGAGGGGAAATGTGTGACCAGATGGTCGGCACCAAAAGGTCTCCCATCTGCCCCGCCCGAGCCTTCGTGGTTGGGCTCCCGCCTGCCCTTGCAGGGCTCCGGGGCTCTGCTTCCTGGGGGGGGCTCGGGACCCCAGCTGGGCCTCAGGGATGGGAAGGACCGCCGGAGCTCTCGGGCCCAGACACCTGGGGTAGGACTGCCCAGGACCCATGGAGCCCATGCTGGACACTTTGCCAAGCTGTTGGCCGGAGGAGGGAACCACCGGACGGAGGGGAGGCGTTTTCCGAGCATGGGCCATCTGGTCCCCGGCAGAGAACCACCAGCCTGGGAGGGGTGTTCCGGCATACCCTGCCCCTAGTAATCCGGAGGAAAGCTACCCCTCCTTCTGGGGACCTGTGAGCACCGAGTGACGGAGGAAACCCAGGGCGCGGAGGCGCCCCGGCCGGGATCGGGGAGGCAAATGAGCCCCCATCAGAACTTCCAGGGCAGCCAGGCCATCTGGTCGCCCCATTGGAAAGCATTACGTTCAACCAGATGGCCGGGGGGGAAAAGGTGCGACCAGATGGTCGGGACTGAAAGGAAGCCCGCCCCGAGCCAAGCCTTCGCGGTAGGGCTCCCACCTGCCCTTGCAGGGCTCTGGGCTCCGTGTCCCGGGGGCGCTCGGGGACCCCAGCTAGGCCTCAGGCACGGGGAGGACAGCTGGAGCTCACGGGCCCGGACGCCCGGGGGGACTACCCAGGACCCATGGAGCCCGTCCCAGGCACTTTGCCACGCCGTGGGCCGGAGAAGGGAGCCCCCGGATGGAGGGGAGGTGTAGTCCGGGCATAGCCCATCTGGTCACCGGCAAAGAACCGCCAGCCTGCGTGAGGGGTTCCGGCATACCCTGCCCCTAGTAATCCGGAGGAAAGCTACCCCTCTTTCTGGGAACCCGTGCGCAACTAGTGACAGAGGGGACCTAGGGTACGGAGGCGCCAGACCTCCTGTAGCCCTGGACGGGATCGGGGAGGCAAATAAGCCCCCAGTGGGACTTCCAGTGCAGCCCGGCCATCTGGTCACCCCATTGGTAAGCATTGCATGTAATCAGATGGTCGAGGGGGAAAAGGTGCGACCAGATGGCCGGGACCGAAAGGACGCCCATCTGCCCGCCCCAAGCTGAGCCATAGCAGTAGGGCTCCCGCCTACCCTTGCAGGGCTCCGGGGTTCTGCACCAGGGACCCTTGTCCCCTGGCAGACGGGCCCTTGGCAAGCTGCAGGACGGTGGCTCCCACACCCCAGGCCCTGACCGAAACCCAGGCCCTGGGGCCGGTCCATGCTTCTCAACCCAGCCAGGCTGGGGAGATCAGGGAGCCTGCCCGGGCATGAGGGACCCCTGTCCTGGGCACACGGACCCTCGGCTGGCCGCACTCACTCACTCATACTTGTCCACAACGTGAGTAATCAGAGACACAGTATAGTTTAAAATGTTTATTTCAACTAATGTGCTCTATAATGCAGTACACGAGCCAATGCTAGCAGCAATGTGCATTAACTCAATGTAGTGAGCATTGTTACAATTCCATAAAATATGAACGGGGATATCATTTTATAACAACAGTGGAGAAAGGACGACTGTGCCTTACCAACCTCCCCGTGCTAGGAACTAGTTTATAATAATTATAGAAGACCTCTGGGCTTTGTCATGGAGGACCCCATACCTCCAGGTTTAGATGCAAAGGTTTACATCTCCGGACGAACACAGCTCATCTCTTCGGAAAGGTTTTCTCCAAGTGTCTAACATGCATGCAATGCCATATTAAAAGCACTCGGTTTTCAGTAGTGCAGCTGTGTGTGTATAATGTCTAACATGCATGGGACTGACCAAAGCAGATTAACAAGAGACATTGTTTTTCGACCTTGAACACGATGTGCAGACAAAACCCACAGAATACATCAAGAAACGTGAAAGGTAGACGGTTCTCATGTGCACAAGCAGAGGATTTATGAAAACAGTCATGTAGAAACGTGTGCAAAAGCGGTGTCATGGCACCCTAGCATGTACTAACCTACGCTAACCTAGCAATGTCCGCAGTGAATCCCCTATCCTCACTACACTTGCTCTTACAAAGCCAAGGTGCTCTTTTAGGGGCGTAGAGTGGTTGAGCAGCCTTAAGCTTAACAGATAGGGGTGTTTGACATGTGTAGCACACACACAGCCAATAAATGATACACATGACTCAATATGGAGACCCACACCAATTTAAAAAAATAACACTTATTCTTTATACAACTTTAGGCACCGTGATCATCACAATCAGGCAAGTACTTTTTAGAATAGCTGGTTTGAAGAAAACTGGACTTTGATACTTTAAATTGTGATTAAAGCACTTCTCAGTGATGTTAAGCTATGGAGAAAACATATGCTACGGACTGTCACATAACAGCGATTTATGTGACCTTTTCCCAGGACTTAAGGTGAGTATGGTGAGTATGGAGCAAGGTCCAAGGCAGCAACCCACCAGTAACTGGTATGTTTTCAGGGGGCACCTCAAAGGTGTCCTCTGGGTGCATGTATTAATAAATCAGACACTAGCATCAGTGTCGGTTTAATATTATGAGATATTTGATACCAAACATCCCAATTTTCAGTGAAGCCATCAAGTAGCTGGTGTACTCGTGTTCACCAGTGTCTAGCACATGTACTTAAAATGGCTTCCCTGTTCACCTGTATTGGCAGTAATGGAACTGACCAGCACAGTGGCATATCTGCTCATGCAGTCAGCCCTCCCATGTAGTATAGTGCACCCTGCCTTAGGGCTGTGAGGCCTGCTGTGGGGGTGACTTGCCTATACTGCATGCAGTGGCTGCAGGCATGTCACACGGAATTTTACGATGTCATGTTTTTACTTTTTGTCTGCACCTATAAATGTAGCCTACAGTGGCAGGCTGCATGAGCTTGGTGAGGGGTCCTTTTAGTGTGGCACAATTTGTGCTGCAGCCCTTGGAGACCCTCTTTAGTACCTCAGGCCCTATGTACCAAAGGTACCATTTACTAGGGACTTACATAGAGTACTAGAGGTATCGCCAATTGGGGGGAAACAATTACACAGGTTTTGGAAAGAGATCGGGCACTGGGGATCCGGTTAACAGGAAGCCTGCGAAATTCCAGACGGTGTGACCATGTTGAAAAGGGCGCTTTGCTACACTGTGCATAAAAAGAACTTTTGTTTATTCGTTGTTGCTTCTTTCCTCCCCTGTTGGCGTTTATCCATCCATCCCACCTCCTCTCACGTCTCTGCATGCCCGCCCCCATATGTTCCCGCATCCCTGCTTGCCCTGTTGCTGCTTGCTTTTTTAAAGTGTTGTTTAGCCAGGTTTCCTTCGAACAAGCAAATTAGGCTTTTCAGCCACTAACCAAGTACTATGATACAACACTCCACAAGCCCTTCCCTTCTTGAAATCTTTTCCAGGATAAAGCTTGGCTTGGCAGTTCAGGCTGGACTGTTCCCATGAGGCACAGGGTCAAAACTGATTTGCATATAGCCGTATCCGAACTAAGGTGGCAAAGTGAGCTAAAGAATGATGATGGATTCAACCCAGATCTTTGACTGGGGGTGAGTGTCTGAAAAGTTTCAGCACTCCGTTCATCATCCCCTTGTGTTTGCTTTGTTCGCCCTAAGTCGTCAGGTTATGCCCAGACGTGGGTCCCTTGCTCACTTTGCCACTGGATTCAAGCTAGCCTGGCTGAAGAGGGCTGTTAGCCCAAAACCGGTCGCAGGATGCTTGTTTCTGGTCCAGGGAAGACATGGCTTAGCAGTTTGGGCTGGACTGTTCCCATGAGGCACAGGGTCAAGACTGATTTGCATATAGCTGTGTCTGAACTGGGGTGGCAAAGTGAGCTAAAGAATGATGATTAATTCAACCCTGATCTGTGGCTGGGGGTGAGTGAAGTTTCAGCACTCCGTCTATCATCTCCTTGTGTTTGCTTTATCAGTTACTAGGGCCTTACAGAGAGTACTAGAGGTATCGCCAATTTGGGGAAAAAATTACACAGGTTTTGGAAAGAGATCGGGCACTGGGGACCCGGTTAACAGGAAGCCATCGAAATTCCAGACGAAATCACATCATATTCCAGGCAAAAAGTGGGAGTGACCATGTTGAAAAGGGCGCTTTGCTGCACTGTGCATAAAAATAACTTTTTTTTATTTGTTGCTGCTTCTTTCCTCCCCTGTTGGCGTTTACCCATCCGTCCCACCTCCTTTCACGTCTCTGCATGCCCGCCCCCACATCTCCCCGCATCCCTGCTTGCCCTGTTGCTGCTTGCTTTTTTTTTTTTTTAAATGTTGTTTAGTCAGGTTTCCTTCTAACAAGCACATGAGACTTTGCAGCCGCTAACCGAGTACTATGATACAGCACTCCACAAGCCCTTGCCTTCTTGAATTCTTTTCCAGGATAAAGCATAGACAACCGGACAAAGACACAACAGGTGCTGAGAAAATTCTGCTGGCAATGTGCTGCACAGTAAAGAGATACAAAAGTATGGTGTAGTAACCAGCCTTTCCTGTTGGACAGGAATGTCCAGGGTGCATATTTTATTTTCTTTTTCAATCATTCCAAAGCTTTGACGTGAACACAGAATGGGGTCCCAAGAATCAGATTCTTCATGGAATAGATTAAAAAACACACATCTAAGTGCTAAGGGCATTAGGGGAGAGTTTCCTAGGGAAAGTGTGACAACATTCTCAGAGTAAATACTCAACTTTGGTCTAGTATTGGTTTTTAAAAGGAGTGATGCTTTACACCGGCAATACTTTTTTATACATCAATATTTAATTGGTTAACTGAGTGCAGCTTTTGAAACTTTATTCTTTGAAAATGTACACACATTAAAGAAAGTGCTTATTCTAAGTTTACCTTTACTAATAATCATGGGCGGTCTACAATACTAGCACTATATTTTAAATACTTCATAGTTGACTTGCTTTGAATGGTTATCAAACGCTTCTTAGTGACTAGGATAGCTGCATGTAATGCACAACAGCGCACTGGCACTCCTATGGCGTTGTACTCGCATCCCATGCTCTTACAGCGCTACACCCGCTCTCACATCCATTAAAGTGTTGTACCCGCTTCCCAGCACTCCTGGCATACGAGGCTGAACCCCGGCTTGTACCTTCTATAGCCTGTATCCAGGCACATGTTTCTTTCAGTGCTCTGTCCACACCACTCTCATACACGCCCAGTCTATTAACCCCTTCGCTGCGGCGCGAATTCCGCCGCAGCGCTGGGGGGGTTTGGGGGCAGCACGGTGGCGCGGTGCTCATGAAGGAACCGTGCTGTCATGAGTCACGGGCGAGCTGTGCTCATGACGGCGTGGTTCCGTCACGACTCCGCCCACTCTCTAATTCGCCCGCACAGGCGGGGAATTCGAGCCGCGTGGGAGGAGCGGCCGCTCCACGACGGAACCACGCCGTCATGAGCACACGCCGCCCGTGGCTCATGACGGCGTGGTTCCGTCAAGGGCACACAAGGGGTTAAAGCACTATACCAGCCACCCTGTCTTTTACCCAAGGCTCTACTCAATCCGTCCTTTGTGCAGCGCTATACCATTAAAAGAAGCAAACGTAATGTTTGCTTAATGCATGGGGGCAGGTGCTGGTTGTACAGCCGGGGGTCTCTGACATGCATACATGCATTGAAGGTCATAGTCTCACAAAAAGTAAAAGGGCCTGTTTGGTAAAAACACAGCACTGTCCTAACTGTTTTGATTCGACTTTATGGCATTGTTTGCCTCAAATTCGTCCCAAATTAAGACACCAAAATAATCCTTGATTCGGATTGTGGCATGTGGCTCCCGAGAGGAAGAATCAATCAATCAATCAATCATGGAATTTATATAGCGCACTACTCACCCGGAAGGGTCTCAAGGCGCTTGGGGGAGGGGGTCTGCTACTGCTCGAACAGCCAGGTCTTGAGCTGTTTCCTGAAGGCGAGGTGGTCCTGGGTCAGCCGCAGGTGGACGGGCAGGGAGTTCCATGTCTTGGCCGCCAGGTAGGAGAAGGATCTTCCTCCGGCGGTGGCTCTCTGGACGCGAGGGACGACGGCGAGGGCGAGATTCGCGGATCGTAGCTGGCGGGTGGGTGTGTAGAAGGTCAGGCGGTCGTTGAGGTATCTTGGGCCCAGGTCGTGGAGGGATTTGTGTGCGTGGGTGAGGAGTCTGAACGTGATCCTTTTGTTGACCGGGAGCCAGTGCAGGCCTCTCAGGTGGCTCGAGATGTGGCTGCGTCGTGGGACGTCCAGGATGAGTCGGGCGGAGGCGTTCTGGATACGCTGAAGTCTCTTCTGAAGCTTGGCTTTTGTACCGGCGTAGAGGGTGTTTCCGTAGTCTAGTCTGCTGGTGACGAGGGCCTGGGTGACCGTCTTCCTGGTCTCGGACGGGATCCATCGGAAGATCTTGCGGAGCATGCGGAGGGTGTGGAAGCAAGATGAGGAGACGGCGTTGACTTGTCTGGTCATCGATAGGGAGGAGTCCAGGATGACGCCCAGGTTGCGTGCGTGGTCCGTTGGCTTGGGTGCGGTGCCTAGGGCCGGGGGCCACCAGGAGTTGTCCCATGCGGAGGGCGACGGCCCCAGGATGAGGACTTCCGTCTTGTCCGTGTTCAATTTCAGGCGGCTGATGTTCATCCATTCGGCGACGTCTCTCATCCCTCCGTGTAGGCTGGCTTTGGCGGTGTCTGGGTCTTTGGTGAGAGAGAGAATCAGCTGGGTGTCATCGGCGTAGGAAATGATGTTGAGGTTGTGTTGGCGTGCGATGGCAGCGAGGGGTTTCATGTAGATGTTGAAGAGAGTGGGGCTGAGCGACGATCCTTGGGGGACTCCGCAGATGACTTCGGTTGCCTCAGAGCGGAACGGAGGGAGGCGTACTCTCTGAGTTCTGCCGGAGAGGTATGAGATGATCCAGTCCAGAGCCTTCCCTTGGATGCCGGTGTCGTTGAGGCGTTGGACTAGGGTGCGGTGGCAGACAGTGTCAAATGCTGCGGAGAGGTCTAGGAGGATGAGTGCCGCTGTTTCACCGTTGTCGAGCAGGGCGCGGATGTCGTCGGTGGCTGCGATGAGGGCGGTCTCGGTGAAACTGGTCTCCGCATATTACTGACAGTGTTTCCATGAAGTGCGTCTGAGTGCTGGGCTAGGACCCCTCCACCCTACTAGTGGCTATAGTTGTGCTGGGACGTCAAGGGGTAGGGTGGGATTGGGTGGGGTGTCATTGCAGCTTCTTCTGAACAAGGAGTTCGCAGAAGCAGGCAGACGTCAGCACTTTGTTGCAATCAAATCATTTCCTCCCAGGAAATGTGTCTGCATTTTTATTATTAGAGCTGAGGTATAGAGCTGTTTACATTATATTATATTTAATAATAGGTCATAAGGAAAAACTTATTTTTTAGTAACCTACAGTGTCACATAGTGCACATCCAGCATATATAAGCACTGTGGACAGCAGGTGATACTGTAACTAGGCCTGGACAGTAAACTCTGCTCACAGAGTTTGCGGAATTCGGGCACTCCACGGAGAAGCATGGTGTTCCTGAATTCTGCCTTCTCAGGTGTGAAAATTTGTTTTTTTTCAATTTATATGCTTCAGATTTGTTTTGGCGCTCACGCTCTAATGCCAAGATAATCTCAGGCTGCTAGCAAGCTTGCGCGATACTTCACGCTCACTTGCATGCCTTCCGGCTGCGACTGCACCAATGTAGTGCCGAACAGGAATGCTTTTGTGCTCAAGAAGCAGCTGTCCGCCATGGAGAAATCAGGTACAGCTGTAAACATCTTGGATGAATTGAAAAGCAAGGTATATGAATGGCTGCAACCCAGAGGTCTTAGAATTGGATTTGCTGCCATGGACAATGGCAATAACGTAGTCAAGGCCATGTCAGATGTGGGTCCTTTGTTTGGCCCATTGCATAAACCTGCTGGTACAAGACTTTCTCAAAAAAAAGAAGGCATAGTCCGCAACATACTTACCACCTGCAGAAGAATATGCACTCATTTAAGCCAGAAGCAGTTGCAGATTATTCAGCATGCTAATAGAGCACCAGTTAAAGCCCTGATACAGGCGGTGCCAACACTTTGGATCTCGACCTATTACATGTTGCAACGTCTGTTTGAGCAGTACTAACCAATCAATGACTATATCATTCAAAGAGGAGGGGGTGCAATTGGGAAAGCTATGACCATGGATGCAAACAAATGGGGCCTAGTCAAATGCCTGACACAGATGCTACTCTCTTTTGAGGTTTTCACAAGGGAAGTTGGCAAGGGGGGAAAGTACACTGGGCTAAGCTATCTGGTTATTGCATCTGCCAAAGGGCCAGCTATAGAAAGTGCCTGAAAGGTTCTACCCCACATTTGTGAATGAAAACACAGAAGCTCATGTCTTGATTGAGATCTTAATCCTTTGCTTGGCTTGTAATACAAGGCTGCAATATGAAGTCATCCAGTACAAACAGTACATCTGTGCCACACTACTTGATTCACAGTACAAAATAATTCTGCCTCCTTTCATTCCCATGTTTCAAAATACAAGTGGTGGATTGTTGAGCAAGCTGGAGACTTGGAAGTAGAATGACTGGAACTTAGAGTTTCACCACGCAGTTCTGGGGTGCCACCTTCGTCTTCCAGAGAGGGCAGTCTCGTCTCATAGCAGCCAACACCACTATCAACCAGAACATTGGCAGCAACAGAAGGACCGGACCCAACATCTGCATTGTATTGGTTTCATCAGCAGGGCTTAAGTCCAGTCTAGAGGCGATCGCAAATTAGGTTGAACAAGTGGCAGTACCAATGACCATCCACAGGATGTTCCAGGAGTATCTGGATGATCCAAAAGAAGTCTATTTGGATCAAAAACCATTGATGTATTGATATGGAAAGATGAGCCAATGGCGAGAGCTCAGAAGGCTGACAAAGTATCTGACTTGCCCTGTAGCCAGTGTGCCTGCTGAGTGTGTGATCAGTGCAGCTGGTGTGTTATAGTGAGAAGGACCAGTCTCTCACCTCAAAACGTGGAGCAATTGACTACGATAAAAATGAACCAACATTTAATTGCACACAATTACACAGTTCCTGAAGGAGCAGCCAAGGAGAACTGGTCAGATTCAGGTGTGTTAGCTGATCTCAACCTCTGTGTGAACCACATGAGTTTGAGGCCAAACTCTACTTCCCAGACTCAGTATGCCAGTGCCCCCTTAGATCTATTTTAATTATTTCTCGTTGAATTTCTATCTTTGCCCCCCAAAAAAGTAGCGAGTGGAAAATTATTTTTAAGTCAGATTTATGCTGCCCCACCATTTTTTAGTCATGGGTATATTTCCAGATTGCAGATGGACCAGTGTACATTGAAGACACCTCCACAATTCCTTCATTAAATTGGAGACAATGCCTGACTCCCTTGCATTCCTAGCCTTTTTTTCATCACTTAGCATGGCTACCGCAGAAGATCGCTGATTTACAAGAGTGCCCATACCAAATTCCAATGTGTTGCCTGAATCAAAGATGAATTGTGTACCTACTACCTAACCTACTCATGCTTGGATTGGAAGAAGAAACTACAATAATTGCAATGGAGAGTGAGTGATTGTAAGTGATGATGATTCATCTAGCAGCGGTTGCCTCTAGAGGGCACCAGGGCGCCGCCCACATCATTTTTCATGTTATGTGGATCTTAATTGCAAAGAGCAATTACTACCTACATAATTATTTTTTTAATTAAATGAGGGCTTTAAGCCCATGGGGTGGTGCTTAAGTGGCTGGCTGCCTCTTGATGAGATTCTGGCAGCCAGGCACTTTTGAGTGGGACACATGCTCTAATGAGCACGTGTCCCTCAGCATTTTCTTTAAAAAAAAAAAAAATTCCTTTCCAGTCTAAGAGCTATCCTAGTACAGCCTGGGCCTGCAGTATTTGGGGGTCTGAAGAGACCTCTCTTTAATGATACCAGCAGTGTCATATTACAAACAGTCCCGGGCGTCTTGGGCAGAAGCCCTCTTTTCATGGGACTGCCTGTCAATCACTTGCACAGGCTGCAAGCAACGCCCTTTCCCAATTCGTCACCTGTGACATGTTAGGAAAGGATGCTGCTTGCAGCCTGTGGAAAGATTGCAGGCATGTGACTTGAGAAACAGAGTGACCTCAAGCCATATGCATGCTTTTGCATCAGAGGCCGAGAGGGCACACATGGCACTCTCAAACCTCCCATCCTGGCCTGGAGCAGCAGCAGCGCACCCGTTGGCGGGCTGCCATGCGTGTTCCAGAGCAGGCTTTAGCCAGGTAAGTGGGACAGGTGGATGGAGGCCTTCAATCGTGCCTGCCAGCCTGTGGTTAGTTTATACTGTTTTTTTAAATAATAAAAACAAACCGCAGACTGGCACAGCAGAGCACACATCCGGAACTCATTTATTTAAAAGTGTTCCCATTGTGTGCTTTTTAATCACGCCGGGTGTTTTACTTAAGTGCATCATGTTATATCACTATATTGAGAGGCATTCGTTAAGACTGTTAATAAATGCCTCTCAATATAGTGATATAAACTGATGTACTAAGGTGAAACTATCCCGCATGTTAAAAGCATACAAGAGAGCACTTTTAAATATGCGAGTTTAGGATGTGTGCATCCTGAAGTGAGATATTTAAAAGTGCCCTTGTCTTTTGCATGCTTTTAATGTGCAGGAGCATTTCACTGAAGTACATCAGTTTATATCATTATATTGAGAGGCATTTATTAACAGTTATATTAAATGCCTATGAATATAGTGGTATAGAGCATACAATAGAGACTAGTCTAGGGCACTTTTAAATATGTGAGTGCGGGACAAATTCTGAACTCACATATTTAAAAGTGCCCTTGTCTCTTGTATGCTTTCAGCTTGCAGGAGAATTTTACTTTACTGCATAACTTAATGTCACTAGATATAGAAGCATTTGACATTTTTAATAAATGCCTCTCATTATAGTGATATAAACTGATGTACTAATGTGAAACACTCCAACATGTTGAAAGCATACAGGAAGCACCACACGCCTTTCAAGTTCCACCTGCCGGCACTAGTGTCTAGGGAATTGTAATTTAAAATCCTTTTTAATGGTAAAGTTAGATTTGTTGTCTGGGTACTGACAGATTGCCTTAACTGAGGAGGCCAAAGGGAGGTCACATTCTCTACCCTAGAAGGCCACCTCTAGTTCCGAGCCCCTACCACCTTCCACAGGTTGTTCAATCATGTCCTGGCTGTGTTGGAGAATGTCAGTGTCGCCTACCTAGATGATATTGCAGTCTTCAGTTCTAGCTGGGAAGACCACATGTGCCACTTCAGAGAAGTGCATCAGGCTCTAATAGGAGCGGGCCTGATTATCAAGGCCAGTAAGTGCCAGATAGGGCAGGGTTCATTGGTCTACTTGGGCCACGAAGTGGAGGGGGCAAGATGCAGCCCTCCAGGTAATTCAGACCATTCAGGGTTGGGACCCCCCCCTCCCCCTGAAGGCTCAGAGGTGAAGGCCTTCGTGGATCTCACCTGGTACTAAAGGAGATTTGTCAAGTGGTATGGCACACACTATTGCTCCGTTGACAGAACTGACTTTCAAATCTGAAATCTGGGACCTCCTCAACAGCACCACCCCGGATGCAGCATTCTTTACAGAAACCTGTACCAACACAACCTCGGGATCGGATATCGCCATTGCCATTCCCCAAGGATACAAGATCTCCACGAAGGACTGCCCCACCCGCCCGGGAGGAGGAGGAATCGCCATCCATAAATCCACCCTCTGCCTGAGCACACTCCCTAACGAGCCCACAGACCTGATGGAACACCTTCACTTCAAGATACTGGCCAGCCCTACCTCCACTCTCCAAGGAACCCTCATCTACAGACCCCCTGGACCCTCCCCGGACTTTTCGCCAACTCCATCACAGACATCATCTCACTGCATGCCATCGCGTCCACCAAATACACCCTACTGGGAGACCTCAACTTCCACCTCGACAACCAAATGGACCCCAGCACGACATCTCTCCTGGACAACCTCCACAACATTGGACTCCGCCAGATCATGACCAACCCACGCACTCATCAGAACACACCCTCGACCCCCTCTTCACAACAGGAAACTCCATCACCTTCAGCCACACCACCGAACTCCCATGGACTGACCATCGATGTGTCCACTTCACCTTCAGAAAACCCACAGACACCAGCACCAGCTCCCACGAAGAAACTGGACCAGAATCACAGACGACCAGCTAACCTCGTCACTCAGCAACTCCACCCCAACCATCGCGGAAAACGACGACGCCAACACCACAGCCCGAACCATGCACCGATGGATCTCTGACAGGACCAACACCATAGCCCCCCTCAAGAAAAACAACAACACCCGTGCCAAGAAAGCTAGATGGTTCACCACCGAACTTTGAGAGTCCAGACACACTTGCCGCTGCCTCGAAAAGGCCTGGAGGAACACCAAATCCACAGAAGCCCACAACAACTTCAGAGCCGCCACCAACGCCCACCACCAACTCATCAGAAAAACGAGGAAAAAAGCGATTGAAGACAGAATCTCCACTCATGCACAGAACAGCAAAGAACTCTTCAACATCATCAAGGAGTTCGCCCAACCCACCAGCGAGTCCACCGACATCCCTCCCTCACAAGACCTCTGCAAAAAACTCAGCACTATTTTCCACCACAAAATCAAGAGCATCTACGATAACTTCGACGAAGACAACCAACACACTGAACCCTCACCAACCACTCTCGACACCCTGAAGCCAGGGATCAACAACTGGACAGCCCTCACCACCGAAGACACACTGAAGATGATGAAGTCAATCCTCTCTGGGGCCCCCCTTTACCCCTGCCCCCACCACATTTTCAACAGAGCCGCCGACACCATTGCACCCATGCTCTGCCACACCATCAACCGCTCCCTGGCAACCGCCTCATTCCCGGACTGGAAACACGCGGAGATCAATCCCCTCCTGAAGAAACTCTTGGCGGACCCCACCGACCTCAAAAACTACAGACCCATCCCCCTGCTTCCGTTCCAAGCGAAAGTCATCGAGAAAGCCATCAACAGCCAACTCGCTGCATTCATCGAAGAGCACAACATCCTCGATTTCTCCCAATCCGGCTTCAGAAAAAACCACAGTACGGAAACAGCCCTCCTCGCCGCAACAGACGACATCCGTACCTTACTGGACAAAGGAAAAACAGCAGCCCTCATCCTCCTCGACCTCTCAGCGGCATTCAACAGTCTCACCGCAACCTAATACGCAGACTCCATGACGCAGGTATCCAAGACAAGGCCCTCGACTGGATCCGCTCCTTCCTCTCCCGCAGGACGCAGCGGGTCAGACTCCCCCTTTCCTCTCGGACCCTACACCTACAGAGTCCCCCATGGGTCCTCCCTCAGCCCTACGCTCTTCAACGTCTACATGGTTCCGCTTGCCCCCATCATGAGAACCTACAGGCTCAACATTGTGTCATACGCAGACGACACCCAACTCATCCTCTCCCTATCCAACGAACCCAACACCGCCAGACACAACTTTCGAGAAGGCATGGAAGCCGTCGCCAAATGGATGAAAAACAGCTGCCTACAACTAAACACCAACAAAACGGAAGTACTCATCATGTGCCCAAACCCAGATGCCTGGAATGACACCTGGTGGCCCCCTGCCCTCGGAAGCCCGTCCATCCCCACGGACCACACACACGACCTGGGAATCATCCTGGACTCAGAGCTCAAAATGGACCGCCAGATTAACTCCGTCTCGTCCTCCTGCTTCCACACCCTCCGCCTCCTACGTAAGACCTTCAAATGGATCCCCCTCAAAGACCGTAACTCACGCCCTGGTCACCAGCAGGCTCGACGATGGCAACGCACTCTATGCCGGAATAAACAAAAACCTCACCCGCAAGCTACAGAACATCCAAAATGCTGCCGCAAGACTGGTCCTCAACCTGCCAAGACACTGCCACATCTCCCAGCATCTGCGCACACTCCAATGGCTCCCCATCGAAGCTAGAGTCCCCTTCAAGATGCTAACCCACTCTCACAAGGCCCTCCACGACACCCGACCAGCATACCTGAATAGCCGACTCAAATTCCACGCACCCCAAAGGACCCTACAATCAGCCCAGCTCTCTTACGCCGTGGTCCCCGGCACCAGAAAGACCAGATCTGGAGGCCGCTCCTTCTCCTTCCACGCAGCCAGAGCCTGGAACGACCTTCCGCTCCACCTCAGACAGACAACATCGCTCCCCATCTTCGCAAGAAACATCAAAACCTGGCTCTTCGACAGACCCCCTCCTTGATGGACTGGAACCTGCGAACGCCCTCCCCCTCACACCCTCCAGCGCCTTGAGACCATTACGGGTGAGTAGTCGCGCTTAACAAACACCTGATTTTGATTTTTTTTCTTTCTAAAAGCTGTGCAGTCAGGTCTGCAAAGAGGTATGCCACAAAGCTTTTGACACCCACAAGAAGGCCATGTGCACAGCACCCATGCCAAAGTCCCCTGATTTCTCCCAGGAGTCAATCGTGCAGACAGATGCCTCAGAGCATGGCATAGGGGCCATGCTCTCACAGGTTAAGGGGGCCTAGATCAACCTATAGCCTTCATTAGCAGGAGGTTACTTCCCCAGGAACAGAGATGGAGTGCAACAGAAAGGGAAGAATTAGCACTGGTCTGGGAACTGAAGCAGAGACCATACCTGTTTAGTACTCACTTCCGGGTTCAGACAGACCACAGACTCCCACAGGTGGCTAATGTAGATGAGAATCTCAAAACTGTTGAAGGGTTCCATCTCCCTACACGGTATAGACTTTACAGTGGAGCATCACCCTTGAACTGCCCATGCCAATGCTGATCTTCTCGAAAGGTTCCTCCACCTTTGCGATGAGAACTCTCATGATGGTGGGTAGCTCTCCCTGTTTTAAGCTGGGGAAGGAGGGGTGCGCGGGGCACAGGTTGGACCTGACATTCTCGGTGCATTTTTCCCCCAACTTTTTACCTTCCAGCCTCCTGTTTTTGTTGAGTTTATATTTACTGTATAAAGAGAAACAAGGGCACCCAAGGGGATAGGTCAGGGACCTCGGGAACTAATATGTTATAGGAAACAGTGGTCCCTGAAATCAAACAGGTAATTAATACAATAAATATAGCCTCAATCGGCAGTGTCCAGCCGGACAAAGGCACCTTTAATATACAGAGTAAAATGACAATAATCAAGGGAAGGTAAGTTAAATCTCAGTGGGATACAAGCCTGTATCCTAAAACTTACATATCGCATTGAAAGCAAAGTGCGAAGAACTACTTTGGCAATTTACATGGGTGTTTCAATCAGTAAATACTTCAGGTAGTGAAACATCTGATACATACAAGGTCACCTTCACAGTAATTTATATACAATAAATGGAGTGTGTAAGGTAGACAACTGTGTCAACGGCGTTTCGATCCTTATCAGGAGGATATCGGATCATCATCAGGACTAATTAAATAAAATTGCCCGTACATAAAGGCATGAATTACATATATGACAAAGAAACGACAATAGAAAAATCGGAAGGAAGAGGGAGACAAAAATTACACAAATTATATCAACAGTGAAGGAAATTACGTTAAAGATATATGTCAGATGGGGATCTCTTGTAAGACAAAAAGACTAAAAGGCTAGCAGTGTACGTCACACCGGAACAGGGTGAATGAAACAATGCATTCGTGAATAGCAATTACAAGCCACTGAACATGGTGGTAGGGGGTGCCGTTAGTTACATTTAAAAATATGCAGAAAGTGATGTGGTACGCAACGTATAATTCAGCAGGACGTTGTAAACGAAGGCAAATATCAGGTTATATCAATGACCTTTAAGGAGTCAAGGACCGGCATAGCTGATTCGCGGTGGCGTGGAATACAATTAGAACTATGCATCAAATCACAATGAGCAATCAAAACTAACGTCAATATCATAACCCACGTTTGGAGAGACATAATACAGAAGGACAGTATGCATTACATATAGCTGGTGATAACAATGTTGCTGAAAAGCTGCAGTTTTCTACATGCTCGTCGGCGAGTAACGTGGCGAATGTTTAAAATAACGCAATGAACAGATAAAGTGGTAACGGACTAAGCATATTACGGCACACAAGCGGATGAGAAGCGCAACATCCCAGAAGTGTGGGAACAAAATGGTTACCTCGAGTGTTAAGGTGTATGAGTACACGGCGTAAAGGACAAGGAAAGATTTCCGGGGTAGTCTCAGGTGTCGCGTGTTGGGCTCGAGGGAAATTGATAGGCGGCCTGTGAAATATGAAACAACCCGTGAGGAGGGGGTGAAAGCGGGTGAGGAAATACGGACATGCTGGAGGTAGCTTACTTACGGGATTTAGTATCCGGGGTTGAACAAAGCCCACAGTCGGAAATCCGTCTGAAAAGACAGGTGGCATTAGGGCTGCAAATCGCTAACAAGTTAAAGAGGTGATGGAATGGGTAAATTGCATTGCGAGTGCTTACCTCGTGCATAAGAGAGGGTAATGTTCAGCGGCCGCATCCGATAACAAGGGTAGGAGGTGCTCGGGATGTGAAAATGTGAGCAGATGACGTGGAAGGAAGGTCATGTGATCCGCAGGAAGGGCGTGTAGCCAATAGGAGAAGGGAAAGGTGTGTGGTCAATGGGGGATGACAGGGTGATCGAATCAAAAGCTATGCGAGTGGGTTGTTCAATTAAGGCGCCATCTTAGAGTGGTAGGGTACACCAGATAAACCATATAAGCAAAGAGGACAACATGCATTGAGTTTGTTAAAAAGATGCACAATTATCAAGGAACGTAACCTTATGAATAATTAGGAAAAAGGTAACATATCCAATTACAGTCTGCAGGGATAGAAGACTAAAGAAGAGTTAACCATAAAACAACAGGAAATGAAAGGTTTAAATACTGCACGGCACTCAATACTCAAGAAGCGTGGCCTGAGTAGAAAATGGAGAATAAGTAAACAATCCAGTTATGGTCTGCACAGATGGAGGATTAGAGAAGTTAGAGGCTTCAGGAAAGCCAAAGTCAAAGTTTTTGAGAGTTATAGTAGTGCGGTCCAATCCTCAAGGCGGTTAAGCCCTGTGTGAATGCTGCCAGTCTTCAGGATCCATTTTAATTCCTCTTTATTTAGCAATTGGGAGAGGTCAGCTCCTCTAGGTGGCATTCTGATGACAGAAATCACTGTCCAGCGTATGTCATCTTCAGTATGGCCTAGAGCTTCAAAGTGTTCGACCAAAGGTGCGTTAGGTGTCTTGCATCCAAGTCTACTCCTGTGCTGGCAAATTCTGATTCGGATTTTTTGCGTAGTTTGACCAATGTAGATTTTATCACAGGGACAAAAAATAGCATAGATAACATTGCTTGTGTTACAGTTACTGAAGTCCTTACGTACATGTCTAACAGTACCAAATACAAATTCCTTACAATCTGAAGTGAATCTACATGCCGTACAATTTCCACACTTAGTGTGTCCTGTTAGGGGTGGGAGACCCCAATGAGCATGGAGAGTGCCAGTATTGGGCAGACTGGGAAGTGCAGCTCTTACTAGGTGATCCTTGATGTTCTTACTCTTTTTGAATGCAAAAAGGGGCCTATCGAGATTAAGCACACCAGCGTTTATCACATTCCAATGTTTGAGTACACTTTTACGGAATTTGTTCGAGGACGGAGAAAAAGTGGTGACGCATACAATGCGGTTTTGCGTTTCCTTAGGTTTGGGTATAAGAAGGCAGTCTCTGGGGCAGTACCATGCTCTCTTGAGAGCAGTACGTATCAGTCTTTTGGGGTATCCCCTGGTTGTCAATTTGTTGCTTAACGTTTTGGCTTCAGAAAAATAGTCTTCTTTGAGAGTGCAGTTACGTCGTATACGTAAAAATTGGGAATAGGGTAAAGAATCTCTCAATGCTCGAGGGTGATGGCTACTATACTTGAGCAAAGTATTGCGCTCTGTGGGCTACCTAAATAGACTAGTGATTAGATGACCTTCATTGTGTACTATATTCAGGTCTAAAAATGCAATAGATGCTTTGTTGTGTCTGAGTGTGAATTTGAGCCCACCGCTGTGGTTATTGAGCCAGTGTAAAAAATGTTCAAGCGTAGTTGGAGTGTCATGCCAAATCATAAAAATGTCGTCTATGTAGCGTTTCCATAGAGAAATTGCAGAGAAAAAAGGGTTCTGCTGTACCAGTATATGGTTAGTTTCAAGAGCGTTCATGTACAGAATGGCCAAATTTGGGGCAAAAACAGCTCCCATTGATGTACCTTTTGTTTGTTGGTAGAACTGGCCATCCAATAAGAAAAAG
Source organism: Triturus cristatus (assembly GCF_964204655.1). Lineage (NCBI taxonomy): Eukaryota > Metazoa > Chordata > Amphibia > Caudata > Salamandridae > Triturus > Triturus cristatus. The sequence goes on from NC_140595.1 coordinate 802,128,653, forward strand.
TTTTTTGTGAGACAAATCTCGAGTAGTTGTAAAATGAAAATGGTAGGGACTGCGTGTGGTCTAACGCGTGTGTCCAAGATACCCTCAATGACACGTATTGAGTCTATTTGGGGGATGTTTGTGTATAGTGATTCGACATCGAGAGTGCACAGAGTATCGGTGCAAGGGTCGTAGGTGTGGTTTTCAACTAACGTAATCATTTGCATGCTATCTCTCACATAGCAAGGGGTGAATGGTACAAAATCTTTTATAAAAAAGTCTACATAGAGCCCCAGGGGCTCAAGAATAGAACCACATCCTGAGACGATAGGACGTCCGGGTGGATTCAGTTGATCCTTGTGAATCTTGGGGAGTGTGTAGATGACAGGCGTGCGTGGTGCCTTGGCATTAAGGAACTGATATTCTAGTTTGGATAGAAAACCTTGGTCGAGACCGGATGTGGTCACTTGTCGGATGAGTTTCTGTAGTTCGGAAGTGGGGTTGGTGGGAAGTCTACAGTAGTGGTCTGTATTTTCAAGTTGTCTTAATATTTCATTCTTGTAGTTGGAGACTTCTTGTAAGACTATTCCGCCCCCTTTGTCTGCAGGTTTGATGACAATGTCATTGTTAGTCTTAAGGGTTTCAAGTGCAGATTTTTCGGCCAATGAGATGTTATATGGAATAAAATGACGTTCCTTAGCCAATTGTGAAAGGTCATTTAGTACAAGTTTCTCAAATGTGGAAATTTCTGGTGGAACCATATTGGATGAAGGAATGAATGTAGATGCGGGTCTCAGAGAGGTGTTGCATGGTTTGGGCGGTAAGGGATTCAGTAAAAAATAGCTGTGCAGTCGTGTTTTACGAAAAAATCTGAGAGCTTCAGTCTGGAGGTCAAGGAAGTTTGTGTGAGTGGTAGGTTCAAATGAGAGACCTTTATTGAGTATGGATAGCTCTGAGTCATTGAGTGGATGTTTAGTAAGATTAAAGATGGGGAGTAACAGATTGGGTGGTGTCATGCTCAAGGATGGATTAAGGGTAAGACTAAGATTATTCATAATTTGAGGATTATCTACCATCGGTAGTGATTTCGACGTGTTTGGCGCTCCCCTGGAGGATTTAGCGTTTCAAACCACCTCTTTTTTGTGGTTCTTGTTGGCCACGTCCTAAAAAAGAGGAAGAAGAAGGGTTGTTTGGTACTCTGCCGGGTGTGCTGGTCCCTTCACTAGGGTCTGAGTTATCAGATGAATCAGCCGAGGTGTCTGAGAAACCCACTAGATTGTTTCCTCTGTTAAATCTACCCCACGGACGAGTATTACGTGGGTTACTATATGCTCTAATAGCATAAAAGTCTTTGGTCAAATACGACTTTATATTTACTGGCATCAGGACTCTATGCACTTTACCACTGCCAACCAGAGCTGAAGTGCTTGTGCTCTCTCTTTTAAACATGGTGAAATTGGCTTACACCCAAATCGGCCTAACCGATGAGCGTAACTTATGGAATTTCACTCTGCAGAATTCTGTGGATTTACCTAAAAACTCTGCAAGATTCTGCAACTACGCCTTTTTTATGGCCAGGAGCTTGTCCATTGCTGCACAATACACGTGAACGTCAGCACGCCAGAGGGTGCTGCGTTTTTCTGCAGCTCAAGTAGATTTTCTACTCAAACACCAGCTTTCTCAATGCGAGTAATAGCGGCCTGCTGTGACTGTCCGCATTGAGAAATCTCGCCGGGAGATGGTCCAACACTCGATTTTCACGCTTACACTCGCCAACTAAACATTGGTGAGCCGTGAATAAAAAAAAAAAAACTCTGCCACGCGACAGTTGTTGGAGTTTTTCCAAAACTGGGGGAGCAGAGTTTACTGCCCACCCCTAATTTCGACCTGGCACAATAAATGTTAGGCAAGGTGGAAACCTTTCTTTTTAATACATACAAGTCATCTATAGGGCAGGGTGCTGTTTATTTAAAAAGTTTGACATGTGCTTTTGAGTTTTAAATGTCCGGGTAGTGAAAAACTCTCCAATTTGTTTTTCACTACTGCAAGGCCTACCTCTCCCTTAGGATAACATTGAGTTTCCTGAAGTGGTAACTTTCAATTGGCAGCTGGTAGACAGCTCAAATTTGGTGTCTTACGAATTGAAACTAAAGGCCCTCTTTAACGGTAAAGTCAGATTTTTTGTTACAATCCTGAAAATCCCATTTTTAGAAAGGTGACTTTTTTAACCTGTATTTTTGAACCCAGGACCACCATGGTGCTTCCAAGGGCTAGTTAGCTGGCCTCCTGATCAGAACCTCGGTGAAAGAACATGCGCCAAAATCCTTGAACCCAGCACATGAACTCTACCAGCTGTGAGTCAAGCCCTCCCAAATGGTGTGACCCCAGTCCTGGACCCTTGGAAGTGGGCCTGAAGGATACTTATCAGCCCAGCTGTGGAACTGATGCAGCACGACACATCAGCTCCCAAAACTCTGCATCAGAAATACAGCCTGACACATTACCTCCCAAATCTCTATATCGGAACCGATGTGCGATGCATCACTGACGCAGATTTATGTATCACAGCCCCGCACTCATCAGAACTACCGCTCTGTGATGCATCTCCATGCCAAAACCTTTCACTGCCCTGCAGCTCCCTCCGAATTGCCGCTGCATGACGCATATCCATGCAAGTACCTTGCATCACCCATTGCAGCTTCCCAGAATCACTACTGTGGGACACATCTCCACTCAAGGGCCTTACACTGCCTTGCTGCATGATGCATTCTTGGGACTCTGCATCACTTTGCAAACAGGATTTAAGGTACTTTGTTCAGCAGGCCTAGTGGGTGCCTGTAGCTGACCTCCGCTCCATCGCGGTTGGCCTGAACTTGTGACCACAGTTGCCGTTTTGCCTTTGTGGCGCAATTTATTTAAATCTTTACAATTGTCATTTTGGTGTCAAATAATGTATTCATTTCTACTGTTTGTTTAAATTGGTGTGGAATTTTTCTTGTGATGTGTTTTCTCTTTATTACTGTTTGAAGTGCTGAATAAATACTTTACATCTTGCCTTTAGGTTAAGCCTGACTGCCTTATGCCAAGCTACTACACGGTTAAGCACAGGTTAATTTGGGGTTTGCTTTCCTTTCACCCAGACAGAGACAGTGGTTGCTGCTTGAGTCGTGTTCCCCCTCAAAACTAGTAAACTAATTTCCAACAAATACCAAAGAAAAAGATGGAACTATGGGGAAGGCATGGTTGGCAAGAAAAATGCAGCGAGATCGCATTATACTTACTGAATAAAAATTTATGGGATTTATTGTGCGGTCTAGGACTGAAAAACTATGTGTGTGGTTCATTCAGACAGCAACTCCGTGGATGGCTGGAGTGGAAACCAAGATGTTGTATATTAGACAATTTAATTTAAGTCCTCCGATTTGATAAACTTGTGAAAGCAGTTAAAAATCTGGATCTCAGGATGATATACTTTGAACTAAGTTTTATAAACCATTGACAAAAAACACAGATGGAGCAACATAGCTGAGACATTCTGGACAGTTGCGTCAGAAAGAGTTTATGCCTGAGCCACGAAGAAAGCTGGAAGTACCCTTTTATTGAAAATGCCCAAGGAAGAAGATGTGAGTGATTTTTCAGATTTCCTCCTGAAATTTCAGCAGCAATTTTAAACAAAACTGGTGGAGAAAGAGCTTAGGCCAACCCCAGCCATTTTTTATGAAAATCTTTTTTCCAATAAATTGGAAGCTAGCTGTAGTCCAGAGCAAAGTACTGGTGTAGTAGTGACCTCGGTTCTGGATGACTTAAGATGTGAATGCCTCTGATTTTGTTAGATTTGTCAGCAGCCTTCAACATTGAACACATTATTCTGGTCACAAGAATGCAAGGTTGGTAGAGTGTACTTGTATTTGTTTAGATCCTTTTTACATGACGGGCCATACTGATTATTTCTGCAAACTTTTAGCTCAAAAGTTCAGAGGCTCAGCTGTGGAATCCTACAACATTTAGGATGGTCACCTTTGTTTCTTGCTCATTTCTACATCATTTTGATTAAAGTTGTATAACCTTGCTGATGCCACTCAGTTGATCTATAAGATTGTTACATATTTGGTGGCTATTGTAGACAGGTGGATGTGTACCAATTAGCTGTGGTTAAATCCTGACACCACCAAAGTCACAGCGTTATGGGCTCTTGTGACTGTCTGGCTTAAGGAACTCTGGCACATGGTATTAGGAGAGGGCCTGAAGGAGCAGTCTTGGAATAGAAAGAACATAGAAGTGAGGATTGCGTAAATCCAAGTTTCCAAGGTAGGACAGGTAAGATTCTTTCCCTTAAACATTTCACAGGTCCTTCCCTCTCTCTATTCACAGCAGAAAGAATAATATCTGCCATCTTCCAGGAAGCAGGAACCACACCCAGTGCTAGAACAACTTTTAAGGAAATAGTTCATACTGGATTATCACTGGGATTATCCCGCACAGCTGCTTGGCAGGAACTTTTCTTGTAAATAGAACTAGGCAGCCTTCACAAACCTACCTGAAAGTTGAACTGTTTTGGAGAGAAATGTCATAATGTATGCATAAGGTAATCCCTAATAAATACCCATTTATCACTACTTTTCAGCAAAAAACTCATTTTCTGAAATACAAATGCTAGCTATTCCATTTTCAGTCAGGATAGTAATCATGCTATCACCTACCAGCTTTTCATTTTTAGCAAGTACTCATTTGGTCCCCATATATCAACTTTCCATTTCATCAAGTACTCGCACATACTATTGTGAGAGCTGATTTTGAGCATTTCGAACAGAGATTATGCTAACATTAGATTGTGTTTACACTGTCTTCCATCTTGCCTCGATGTCACAATATACCATGTGATAACTAAACACCTTTTGCACAAATTTATTTATTGCTAGTGTTTACATGACTGAGCAGACAGTGTTCCCAGAAAAGTTCTCATTGTACTGAAAAAATGACCCTTCACATTGTCCCGGTCTCATGATTAAACAATGAATCAGCTTAAATGTGCAGCTAAGACGGTTAGAAATACCTGATCTCAATGTATTGATATCCTGAGAGAGTCCTTGAATGTATTCTTTAGTACAATTTTCATCTAGCTTGTTTCCTATTGGTCTAAAATCTGAGAACCATGTAGTACCACAGAAAATGTATGAAAGTCTTCATCTAAATCCCTATAAAAGTAAATGGATTTCTGTGACCAGAGCGACCCACTTTTACCCACCTTAGAAGGCGAATCTGTGCCAGGTTTTATTTAGAACTGCACTGTGCTCTTTGTACTTCTGGCTTATTTACTTTGCTGTAAACTAGCTCGTGGTGAAACACACTGGGTTTGGGCTCACTATCGGTAAGGCAGAGCCCTATAATCCCATGACCAACAAAATACCATTACCGATACCTTACTTAGCTTAAAATTTAATAATCGGCCATATTGATCCAAACAAAATGACCACTCACCTATTTCATCTCAATTTTCAATTCTTATCAAAATGTATTAGACCACAAAATCATTTAAATGAATGTATTCAAAATCATTTCAAAACTTTGTCATACTCAATGCATCTCAAACATGTTAATATTCACAACAGCTCTTTCATACTCACAATCTAATCTAAACTAGCTTCCCATCCCTACTCTGCACACAACATACCACCCTTCATTCATTCACTCCAACAGCCAAAAAAACATTCTACCTTTCATACTCCCTCACCATACATATAGAAAAATCTTTTGGAAAAAACAATTTTGGAAAAAGCAACAAGACCTAGGGTGCATTCATTTAACAATAGCTTCAACACTCCAAGATAATTCTAACACATATAAACACTCAATAGGTCTAAGCAAACAGGTCGACGCGTTTCGAACACTCAAATTCAATTAGTGGTGTTCTCCTCAGGACCGACAAGCTTCAAGGAACAAACAAAAAAATTCTAAATTATTCTATCCATTGAAATACCTCTTCCTACTATCCACCTTCAACTGTCCCTGAGCTCTCAAGCTTACCTTAGTTTTCTTAAATAGATCAACCGATCTATTATCTGTTGGAAGTCAGATTCATTATCTGAACAAACAAATGCTATGGCACCTGCTAAAAACACCACTCAACATACAGCTAATAGCAATGCGACATATATTAAACAACATGATCACTTACTTATGACCACACGATGCGCAATTTATTTGCAGCCGGAAAGGCTAAACGGTAGCTACTTAGATGATATCACACCTCACTGTACATTCCTGAAAGAGAAATAAAGACCACTAAATCTACAAGCCCATAGCGTACATATGTAAACTATTATTTGCCCCGTAATTACATATCGGGCACTTACTTGCCACGTTGTTGCAAGATCTATGTTGAAATGAAGGCACTCCTCTTCTGGGTAAATGCCCGGTCTCCTTTGAGGGTATTCTAAACAAAGAGAAACACAACCGTAACACCCATCCCTTAACGCATAGCCAAAATACAGCAAATAGCCTCTTGGCCAAACAGTAACTCGTACCTTATTTACTGGAGAAGATTTAATCTTCAAAATTCTGTATGGTGCAGAACCAGCGAGGCACCGCGAGCTGCTGCTTCCGGCTAGGTCCAGAGTTTAGAAGTATTTGACCTTGCGAGCTCTAAGCGTGATCACTGCGTACCAACAGATTTTATAGTAAAACTGACCAGTTTTGCACTCAAAAAGAACCATTTCAACTTTAATGTGGACTTCTATTTCCAAGTGAAGGGAGTAGCCATGGGGTGTCCCTTCGCCCCAGAGTTGGCTGTTCTCTTCATGGCGAGATATGAAGAAAAATTCATACACAACAATAATCCCTTCTCCCAATTTATTGGGAGTTGGGTGCGTTTCATTGATATTTTCATCGTGTGGACAAGTACTGCTGAAGACCTTGTAAAATTTCATGAATGGCTGAACAATAGATCTGCAGACATAAAATTCAGCTTCTATGGATAGAATAATTTAGAACTTTATTGTTTGTTTCTTGCAGCTTGTCGGTCCACTAATTGAATTTGAGTGTTCGAAACGCGTCGACCTGTTTGCTTAGACCTATTGAGTGTTTATATGTGTTAGAACTATCTTGGAGTGTTGACGCTATTGTTAAATTAATGCACCCAAGGTCTTGTTGCTTTTTCCGAAATATTTTTTTCCAAAATATTTTTCTGTATGTATGGTGAGGGAGTATGAAAGGTAGAATGGTTTTTTGGCTGCTGGAGTGAATGAATGAAGGGTGGTATATTGTGTGCAGAGTAGGGATGGGAAGCTAGATTAGATTGCGAGTATGAAAGAGCTGTTGTGAATATTAACATGTTTGAGATGCATTTTGTAGGACAAAGTATTGGAATGATTTTGAATACATTCATTTAAATGATTTTGTGGTCTAATAAATTTTGATAAGAATTGAAAATTGAGATGAAATAGGTGAGTGGTCATTTTGTTTGGGTCAATATGGCCGATTATTACATTTTAAGCTAAGGAAGGTATCGGTATTGGTATTTTGTGGTTCATTGTAAACTAGCTCATGGCGTCCCTATTATAATCGGACAATTAGTTCTTTATATAAAGCATTAAAACAAAACGTTTTGGGCTGTCATTCTTATGACAATGTTTCAGTCTTGTCATATGGATTAATTACCCTAGCAAAAAAGAATGACTGTTCCAGTCGGGGAACAACAAACTCGTATCAGCACTAAACTTCTCCCGATCCTAGCCGTTGGCACACCCTATGTGTTACCATTTATGACTGATTTGTGCGCCGACACTATACTCCCGTATTGACTGAGATTAGCTCTATGTCCCATGACCAGATTCACCTGCTTGGTTCAGATTCACATGCACAGGTTTGGGTCTAGGTCAACGAACCGCTAGCGTAGCCCATGGATGGCGACTATCATTCCTGAGAAGACTGCAAAAGTGTCAAGAATTGCCAACATAATTTTTGTGTGTACTACATGATAGGGCTGTGGGGCCCCATCATGCAGTACACGCTCAAATACCGTCTTGGGGCCAGTCAGGCTCGTTTACTTCGCCTCAATCTCAACCCTGGGTAACTATGGCTGTGAGCAGCAAGGTTTAGCAAAGGAACTAGGTGTAGATCATTTAGCAGCACCTACCAATGAAATAAAGTCACAGCACACAAAAGAACAAGGACACCAGTGTATACAAAATAGATTATATATTTGTTAATCTTTAGAGACTTGATGAGCAAAATCCACTGAGGGTTCCAGAGATACAGATTTTAAATGATGACTTAAATGCAACTGCAAACAAGCATTGGTCAATAAAAACCTTTGTAAACTTTTGAAACAGTTATTTACTCTGGCACGGGTTGGGCATTCACATCTCACAGGACAGAGGTCTAGGGGACCATAGAGGAGATTTTGGACAGTTACCTAGCCACCAGAGCATTTTCAAGGCAAGATCCAAACTTTACAGGACAACCGCCATAGACTATGATAGAGTGGTCCTGATGCGGAGGTATTCAGGCAAAAAGATGCTCCCAGAATGCTCAGGTTGTGGTACGGTCTGTTGTCTTTGTGGTGGTTGCCAAGTCCACGCGTGAAGTGGAGCGAACTTGGCAACAGAGATCGGGGTCCCTCAATGTCCTACGCGTTGAAGTAGCAGGCCAGCCGATGCTGGGTTACTGGTTAGTCTTCACCACGTTTGGAGCCAAATCCTAAGGTGGGGGCTAGGGTCCCTTGGGTGCAACAAATACAGACTTGGATAGCACTCCTCGGTCAGGCAGACTTGGGTGTAGCTTTTGGCTATCTCGGATTTGTCCTCTTCGGTGTTCGGTGACTGGCAGCTGCATCACCTCAGTGGTAGCTACCAAGTTGTCGATTTCGGTATATTCACCTCTTGTATCCCTGGTGCTAGTTCCAGGAAATCAGCTGACTGATCCTTGGAGTCAATGCTGTACGTTTGGGCTAGGAATCAACTTTTCCCTGAGCCAGGAGCCACAGGCAGAGTCCAGACTTTGCTAGCCCAAAGTGCAGCAGGTGCAATTCTTCTGGCGGTGCAGCCTCTCTTTGTTCGGGTCCAAGGGCAGCTTGGCAGTCCTTCACTCCTTTCCCTGTTTCCAGTGTGATCTGAGGGTCAGAGTGACAAAGGTGCCATATTTATCCCAGGAAAATGCCCTGAGGGGACCGCACAGCCACTAGCCAATGGGCTACTGGGTCCCCTCCTGCCAAGTGATGAAGTTCCTGTGATGAATGGCATCTGGCTATCTGAGAATGCCACATTCTTGCCCCTTTCAAGGTGGCAAGACCCTTCTTTGGTTGTAAGGAGCTTGGTAGCCTACCTTAAGTGGTGTGGCTACCAGAGGGCTACATGCCCACGGTAGAAGCGGTTTTGGGGTGAGGTTTCCATCCTTGACCCTGTCTCCACTGGGTCTGCAGGAACAAAAGCCACCCTGCTCTGCGTTTTTGACGCAACTTTCCTCACAATGGTGGCTTCACCTTTGAAGCTCAGCTTTTGGCAAATTCCCCCGAGTGGCCATCCTGGGAAAGGTGGTGACAGCTCTCTACACGGCTACTGCCTTCGTTCCTGGGCTTGGGAAGCATTTACAAATCTCACCAGGTGGTCAAAAAGCTGTCTGTTGTGCCAAGGCCTTTGTGAGGCAACTGGACTAGCTGGACCACAGAGTATCAACTTTCTAAAAAATGCTTAACTTTAAAAGTGGCATAAATGTCGGCTTGATCATTAAGTCGCATTAAATGTCATGATTAATTTGGCACCTTGCATTACTGAAGGCAAAACGATGAGCCACATGTACAAAAGAGTACATTTATTAAAAGGATAAATGGGTACAGAGAGCCATCCTGGTCAGCAGCCTCCCAAGGCACCAGGAGCAACTGCCACATAAGGAACGCTCGTGGCACGAGGCTCTAGTAAACACTCCAGATGACAGCACACAGAGAAACTAAGCCAGCATCATCACACCTCCCTCTTTTTAACAAAAAGTTTCTTAAAATACAGATTCTCGAAAAATGGCCCATTTTCCCACATTGACCACATTGTTAATTGACCGCTGGACAATTCTTAAAAGATGAAACATGCAGAGGAGAACTACATCTGAAACAACAAATTTTCTGATTATAAGCTCTATTTTGCACAACATTTTGCTTCCTGGCATCATCACTCTTGAACATGGTCGATTTACTAGAAACAGCACCTGAAACAGTGGTATTAGACAAGGCTGTTTCTAATTGTTTTGCATCCTCCATAGAACTCTAAATGCTTTTGGTAATATCGACTGCTTTGTCTAAAGAGGGATCATTGCGAGTTACAAATCTTTCTTGGATTCTTTTACAGTAACACCTGGCTACAAGCTGATCTCTTATAAGATGCAAAGTACAATTTTCGAATTCACACTTGGCAGTGTCATTATTTTCAGGGGGTTTCTGCACTCTGGTAAAGAATGTGTACCTATGTACCACAATGTTTTTCGTTTTTGTAAAATACTTATCAAGTTGAGCCACGGCTATTTCAAATTCATCAGGATCTTTGCCTTCATGTAGGTCATATGGTGGTAAATTATCAAAAAACATTCTGCCCCTCAACTCCTAAATGATAGTACATAAGATTTTTTTTCCTTTCAGGTCTAAACCTTTGTCTGTCAATAGCACCCAAATAGGCTTTAAAAGATCTGATCCACAATTTCCACTTGAGTGGTGGATCTCCCGGTTCTTGCACAAAAGGTGCAGGAGCTGTAACACTCTGCATGACAAATTAAAAAAAAAACCTTTAAACAAGAAGTTGGATAATATAGCAAAAAGAATAGCAAGGAGAAAGAAGAGCAGCAAAAAAAACGAAAGAGAAACAAAAGAGTGTTTATCTTCTGATCTTTCTCTTGTTGTTCTTCTAAAAAAAAAATGTTTGTAAAAGTTTTTTTCAAAATATGAAATATAAAGGATGACAAATCTCACCAGGTGGTCAAAAAGCTGTCTGTTGTGCCAAGGCCTTTGTGAGGCAACTGGACTAGCTGGACCACAGAGTGTAAACTTTCTAAAAAATGCTTAACTTTAAAAGTGGCATAAATGTCGGCTTGATCATTAAGTCGCATTAAATGTCATGATTAATTTGGCACCTTACATTACTGAAGGCAAAACGATGAGCCACAGGTACAAAAGAGTACATTTATTAAAAGGATAAATAGGAACAGAGAGCCATCCTGGTCAGCAGCCTCCCAAGGCACCAGGAACAACTGCCACATAAGGAACGCTCGTGGCACGACGCTCTAGTAAACACTCCAAATGACATCACAATGAGACACTAATCCAGCATCACCACAATTACTCAGTTAGTCACATTCAGGAGTTAGCTGGGTAGGGTGCCAACCGTTAACCAACGGGCTGCTAAAATTATCCACAGCAAAACAACAATTTGGAAATGTTGCTGTTAAAAAATGGGTGTGAGTGTTTCATTGGTTCTGATGCTCCGTCCATCACCACCCTCTTTTGTACCGCTTTGTTCGCCATAAGTTGGCAGGGTATGCTCAGACGTGAGTCCCTTGCTCACTTTGCCACTGGATTCAAGCAAGCCTGGCTGAAGACGGCTGAAATGCCAGAAACCGGTACTAGGAAGCTTGTTTCCGGTCCAGGGAAGGCATGGCTTGGCAGTTCGGGCTGGACTGTTCCCATGAGGCACAGGGTCAGACTGATTTGCATATGGCCATGTCTGAACTGGGGTGGCAGAGTGGGCTAAAGAATGGTGATGGATCAAACCCAGATCTGTTGACTGGGTGTGAGTGTTTGATTGGTTCTGATGCTCCGTCCATCACCACCCCCTTTTGTACCGCTAAAATTATCCACAGCAAAACAACAATTTGGAAATGTTGCTGTTAAAAAATATGAAAAATATAGGTGTTACTTAACAAAATACAGCTCCCTGCCATAGGGCTCTACAGGCCTTCCTTAGGGGAGACATATATATATATATATATATATATATATATATTGCTAACAGATGGGGTGGCTTTGCCATTGATGTGAATGCGAAGGTCAAACTGGCAGTGTAAACACTGTCCTTCCAGTCTGTAGTGGTAGGCTGGGAGCCATTTTGTAATTTGTCACACACAGGGTGGCACCAATGTTGCTGCATCTCTGGGTGGACACTCTGCCTTACATGCCCTGGGTACCACATACTAGGGACTTATAAGTAAGCCAGTCCTTGCCATTTGGTGGTGTTCAATTCAACATGTAATTTGTTTAGGGTCAGAACAATAGTTCGGAGGTCTGGCTAGCAGGTCTCAGTGCAGTCTGAGTTGAAAAACCAGCAGCATAAGTCCAAAAATGTCAGGGTAAACATGCAAAAAGAGGCTCATTACAGGCGACCATCAGATGAGATACGAACAGTGGTAGTCATTATGTTAGGTATATCTACTTTCATGCCATGGCTGCCCATGTATGCCAGGAATTACCTCCACATTGCATGGAATGGTTGTCATCACACTACGGATAGCCATTGAATGCCAGGAAGAGCTGTTGCCCTGCGAGTGATAGTGTCAGAAGACTATAGATAGCCCTAATATACCAGGAATATCCACCATAATCTCAAGCACTCTGCTTGTGATAAAAGCCATAACGCCAGTGAAGGGCACCATTATACCTCTGGGACGGTTGTTATATGGTAATGATGACCAGAATTATGCCAGAGAAGGTCCCTATAATGCGTGGTCAAAGTATGCCAGAATTGGCAATGATGGCCACATTATGTCACTGATGCCAGCCATAATGCCTAATACACACAAGCTTAGACAGTGATGTATGTGTGTAAACAAACAAATACACAAACCGCACCCATCACTCACTAGCATCCCAAGACTAAAACCCCTACCGTAAATCTCAACTTGCTTAAGATCTGCTACTAGTCTTTGGTCTTCTGCTCTGATCCTTGTGGGTGTGAGCAAGGAGACCCCCCCACAACTGGGCACTGTGAATGGAGTTTCAAGAAGCTGAGGTTTCCTGGGCTCCTACTGTGTCTCCCATACACTGCAAGAATGGTCAGTGCTGCTCCCAAATGGGCTAGCCGACATTGTACATCTTTTGTCAAAAATAGTGTTAAAAGAGTGCAACAGCTCTGATCCTTCGGCTCTTGAAGGGATTATCTACGGGTGTCCAGACCTGATGAATGCGCATAGTGGTTATGAGCTGTGTAGCTAAAGTAAATGTCAGCAACAAGAGGAATTCTGGATGTTAGGCGTGGTGAAGGCTTTCCAAATGCTTAACTCTGTACATCATCTTTTCCCTAAATCCTTTGTCGTCATTCTGAATTTACGCTCTTACTGAGACCTTTTATGATTTTTGTGAGCAGCATTACTGCATTCGTTTTCAAGCAACGCGTTTTTTTCACTTTTCAATTTGTGTGCCATTTCTCTAAATATTGTTTTGTGTGCATATCGGTACGCTATTGTATTTGCATTCAATTTTCTGGATTTAGATCTACTTACTAATACACTTATTACACACTCATATCATGTGTTATTGGTCTACATTTGTAAGCAGTGCTTAAATCCAGCAAGTGGTTGTAGGTGAGGACTGTCACTGGTTTTTGAGGACCAGGATTTATTATCCATCATCAGATTTTGACCCAGAACCAGGAAGACTGAAAAACAGTGACAAAGGGAGAAAGCAGAGATGAAAAAGGACCTGTAGAACTGAGATAAATGGCAATGGAGTGGAACGTGGTGATTTGGAATCAAGACTAGATAGACTTGGTATTAGCCATCTTTGAGTAGAAAATAATGCAAGTAATTGTCCTTCTATTCCTAGTTGCTTCGCATATAATCAACCTTGTGTTTCAGCTGATCATTTCTTCCATTCTACTTTTTCAAACGGAGGCCGACATCCTTTTTCTATTACAAATGTTCTGTGCTCAGAGCCAGTGAGGGGAAGCCTTTTGCAGTTCTGTCGCCATTGGCTTAGATGCTTGGTGAGCATAAGGTTTTCGCTGACAAATCTAAGTATGAATAGACAACGATGGTAGCCTTTATTTTTGATATTTTCATAGTACATATCTGACTATAGGGGGAAATCTGCCAGACAACTAAGGAAAATGTCTAGGTTGTGGGGGTTTGTCTATTGGTGATATTCTTTAGGAAGCCTTCCAGGAGCAGCAGCAAGTTGCAAAGCAGAGCTCGTAGGCGTCGGCTAAAATATGGTGTACACGACTACCAACACTGCTGCCAGGCCGAGGAGCTGAACATTTAGCATCTCACTAGTTCTGAAAATTCTTAAAAAATATTTGCAACATAGGTTGGTAAATCGATTGACTTCAGCATTAGTGTGGTGATTTCTCTGGCAGTATCTAGTACAAATATGCATTTCCTGCACTATTCCGTTTCTTCCGCTGAAGCCAGTGACCACCATTTCACATCTACTGTCCCAACCTTTCATTCCCTTCCTTACGCCTTATCTTGCATTCTCTTTCTTCTCAAGTCCACTTCTCTTGATCACTCAGGTCCAACTAATCAGTGGACCTCGGTGGTAAACATAAGTTGGACTTGATGCAAATCTGGTCCAGAACTAATGGATTTTTCAGAAAACCACCCGGTTTCATTATTAGGCTATCTATTATCCCCATTCATAAGTGAATGCTGTATCAAATGAAATCACACACTACATCTTCCAAATAATGCCCTCCAATTCTGCAGAAGATGGAAATACTAAGATTTCATTACAGAAAAAGACAACTACCTTGATTGGGGCTTGTGTTATATTCGTCACATTGACACTGTTTTAAGTTTATCAGAAAACCAGAAAATAACTAATCTAGTAAGTTTAGTGTTAGAAATTGTGTTACTGGTTGACTAGGCTGTGAGCTCTAGTCAAGCAGCAACCACAATCCTAGTCAGGGTAAGGCACAAGCAAACCTCAAATTAACCTGTGCTCAACTCACTGGTAACTTGCCACAGAACAGTTAGGCTCAACTTAGAGGCAATGTGCAACACACAAACAGCAAAACTGTGAAAACACCACACAAAAAGATCCCACACCAGGTTAGAAAATCAGAACTCAATTTAATTAACAAAACAACAATCAGTGGAGCTGGAGTTACAAAGTTTTAAAGAATAAACTGTGAAATTGCACCTAAAAGCATAAAGGGCTAACTAGGAATATCTGGTCGCGCTGGACTGGGTCAAAGTCAAAAGGTCAAGCTGACCGCAATAGAGGGTGGGTCAGATATAGTCCCGCTGAAGTCTTACCTTCTCATGTTTTGTGTCAAGAGTCCTGTTTGCGTGGAAGAAGTTTGCCATCAGTGGCGAAAGATGCTAAGCGAAGAGAGGCGCTAGGGGCAGCTTGCACTGATTTCCAGTGCGGGCAGTGCGGTTCCGGTGTGAATGGGCCCATTCACAGTCACAAGGAGCCCAAAAGCTTGGATTTAAGAGCTAAGGAGCCACACTAAAGGTCCAGGAACTCACTGAAGATGGATCCTGGTACTGTGGGGGAGCCAGGTATGTCCCCGAGGCTCAAATAAGGAGGTTAGCAGACTAGCCCTTTGAGTGACTCACTGACTGAGTTGGACGTGGCTGACTGTGGTACTGCCCCAATAGACCATAGGGATCTCTTGGGGCAGTACCAGCTAATTTAAGATATTCTGGGCCTAAGCCATGTAGTGTTTTATGTGCCAAACACAGGGCCTTAAAGGCAATGCTCTTCCTTACTGGGAGCCAATGAAGTTCCACCAAAGCGCCAACTGCAGACAAACTTCAGAATGTTTTTCAAAAGGCAGCAAGCAGCATTTTGTAGCATCTGCAGCTAATTTTGTGATTTCTGTTTGATGCCTATATAAAGAGCAAGACAATAGTCAAGCCTTGACAAGACTAAGGCGATGAACACTATTTTTTTCAAATCCGAAGGGATAAAATGTAGCACGTTCTTCAACATTTTTAGAATAAAAAAGCAGGATGAAGATAATTTATCTGTGCCTCAAATGACCGCTCTTCATCAAAAATGATACCTACGTACCTAACTTTGGGAGCCTGTAATGGAAGAGAGCAAAGGGACTCAGGCCACCATGCATGACCCCAAAAAGTGACCTTCTTCCCAAAAATTAGAACTTCAGTTTTTAGGGAATTCAGTTTTAAACAATTTTGGCTCATCTAGCCATCGATTGCTCACATAGATCTATTGTATCGATCATCCACCTCCCTCACTTTGCTAGAAATTGATACCACGATTTGCGTATGAACAACATACCCTACTATGGTGAAGCCAAAAAAAATGGACGAGCTTGGCTAAGGGTGCCACATAGATATTAAATAGCTGAGGGATGACCTCTTGGGAACCCCGCAAAGGGAAAATGATCTGGAATTCAATTCCCCAAGGGCCACCCTTTGCACGCAACCTTCCAGAACTGAAGCAAGGAGGTTCAAGGCTGATCCATTAATCCCAATGTCTGCCGACTGTTTAATCAAGACCTTATGGTTCACCGTATCGAAGGCCATGGAAAGATCCAAAAGGATCACCACTGCCTTCCTTCCCCCCCCACCCCACCCCATCCATGATAGATCTTATTTCTTCTGAGACTGCCATCCAGCGTAGTCTCAGTACTATGATTTGGCCTAAAACCATGATGCGCTTCAGTCTGTATTCTTTTAGTTTCAATATAGTCTACCTATATTTTGAGATGTTTTTCAAAAACCTTTGCAGGGAAGGGTAACTGGGAGACGGGTCTGTAGTTGTACTCCATCATGGGATCTAATGATGGCTTTTTTAGAAGTGGAAGAACAGAGACTTTCTCTCAACACTCAGGAAAAGGTCCCTCCTTAATAATGGTGTTACACAGAAGTGTAAGAGGTAAGAGCTGGAGCTATTTTATTTACTGCATCGTGTATAACTCTGGAAGGGCAGTGGTCTAAAGGAGCTCCTGATTAAGTGCATTTAATTAATTCAATCACCTGATCAATTGTTAAAAGAGGAAAATTACAGAGCTTGACATTGTTGACAGCCAAAGTGTTGAGCTCGACTTCACCATCCTGGGAGGGTCTGGTGATATCAAAATTACTGTATACAGTATCCACCTGGTCTTCCAAAAATGTGGTCAGCTTATCACATAGAAACTGACTTGGAGGCGGACCGCTTGGAGAAAGAGGGGTTGTGAGGGGTTGTACTGCTTTAAAAAGCTCATTCGATGCAGTTTGCAGCAAGGGTGATTTATTTTAGTATAGAATTTCATTTTTCCTCAACTAAAAGTTTCTTATCCTCCTGAATACAGCTTTTATAACCCTTCTTTTTGGTTTCACAATAATTAGATCTTTAAACTTTTCTTGCCTTCTGCATTTCTGTTTCGCTTCCCTTCATTTTGGGGAAAACCAAGGTGCTGTAGGGTTGGTTTTGAACGTTTTTAAATTTTTGACTGGCTCCAAATTGGAGACGGCATTGTATATCCACTCCGTGCATTTAACTGCTGCTTCCTTTGAGTTCTCAATTAGTGAGGGTAATGGGGCTTTGAGACTTCCATCCAACAATTTTTCCTACTTGATTCCATGCCAACCTCTTTTTTTATCTTCCCAATCTTATTGGCCATAGTATTAGGGGCTGGCAATTCTAAAATAAAGTGGACGGCATTGGTCTGACCAAATAAATCGCTGTATTCCCTGCACTTAAGCTTCGTATGCTCAGAATAAATGCCACCCAAAATGTGACCTGCCTTATGGCTGGTGTTTTTTACCAAGTGGTTTTAAATTAAAATAATGCAGTATTTATTTTTGCAGTATTGTATCTTTATTTTCTTGATCATCTAAATGAAAATGAAAGTCTCCTAATATTGTAAAATTGGGGTAGGCTATGTTAGTCTTGATGAAGTAGCTAATAACGTCCAGAAATTTCAATTTAGGGCTGGGAGGTCTATAAATCAAAACACAAAAGAACATTTGTTGTTCTGTTATTATAAAGTTGAACAGACAGGCCTCACAGTCTGTTAAGTGTGCAGGTTCATGTAAGAAATGGGGGTCCCTAGTTGGCAGTGGTATGCTCCCCGTCCAAGTAGGGACCCTTCCTTCTCGTCAGGCTGTGTAAAGTACACACCTACGTTTGCATGTACTCACCCTCTGGTAGCTTGGCACAGAGCAATCAGGCTAAACCACAAAAACATGTAAAGAATTTGCATCTAACCCACAGTAATACAGTGAAAACACCACAAATGGACACCACACCAGTTTAGAAAAATAAGCTATCTTTATCTATATCTATACCAAACAAAAACAAAATGACAAAACTCCAACATACAGATATCAAAATGGGACTTAAACAGTAAAAACAGTTTCGTCCATGAGAAACAATGAATGCGTCACTTTTTGAGCAAAGTACCTGTGAAGTGTCAAAATTAAAGACTAAAACAGGGACATGTGAGGTGAGGCGCCGGCAAAGCAAAGCGATGTGTCGGTTCCACACTCTCAGGGCAGGTGATGCATTGGTTCCTTACTCTTAGGGAAGGTGATGTGTTAGCACCTTGCTCCCAGGGGAGGTGATGTGTTGGTTCCTTACTGTGAGAGGAGGTAATGCGTCGGTTTCTTACTGCGAGAGGAGGTGATGCGTCGGTTTCTTACTGCGAGAGGTGATGCATCGGTTTCTCACTGCAAGGGGAGGGGATGCGTCGTTTCTCCGGACACACACCCTCGGTTCCTTACTGAAGCCCAGCGTCAATGAAGAAAATGGCGCACAGGTGCAATGCAATGTGCACAGGTGTTGATGCGTCACTTTGTGAGGCTTCGCTAAATCTGGTGCGGGTGCTGGGGGCTACGTGGTGAGACTTTGCAGGGATTTGGATCGTCTGGCGTCGGCTCCAAGGAGCTGGCAACTGTGAAGCAGGACTCGGTGAGGCTTCACATCGTCCAGCATCCATTTCAAGAGGCTTTGTGAGTCTTTGTGAGCACTTTTGAGGCTCTTTGACTGGAAGGAGGCACCTCAGGAAAGGGTAGGACTCACAGATGGCAGAATCCAGCAGCATCAACAGTGTTGCAGGAACTCTTTTGTGTCCTTGAGACTTCTGAACAGGAGGCAAGCTCTACATCAAGCCCTTGGAGATCTTCTCAAGCAGGATTCACAGCAAAGTTCAGTCTTTGTCTTCTTTCAGGTAGAAGCAGGCAACTGCAGGCCAACCCAACCCAGCAAAGCAACACACAGAAAAGGGGCAGCACTCATTCTCACAGCTCTTCAGCCCTTCTCCTTGGCAGAGGTTCCTCTTGATCCAGAAGTAATCTAAAGTTCTGGGGTCTTTGCTCTAATACTTATACCCCTTTTTAGGTCTCGCCTGAGACAGCGCTTTAGCGCTGCTCTGGCGAGACTTATAGTAAGCGACTTTTGGAAGTGGAAACGAGTGCATTTCAGGCCGCCAACTACAGTGCATGTGCTCCAGGCGCGCACACCATTTGGCAGCCTGAAAGCATTCGTTTTCTTTCACTTTCACGGCCGCACGGCCGCCCGCGAAAAGTGCTCACCATTTGCCAGCCTGCATTGCCTCTCTCCCCTACCCCCTCCCTTATCCCACTTCCTGCTTGTTGTTCTTGAAATGTGCCAATTCCCCTAACAATTATTTGATGGTGACCTCTAAAGTCTAGAACCGCATGACTTCTAATAGAAGGTAATACTCTATGAAACCCTAAACTGAATAGACCGGGCAGAGCACTGGCAAATGCATTATTGCCTCGTTTTGTATTTCCGAGCTTTCACAACCGTAATTATACGGTTTCAGACCCTGATTCACATGCGGTGCAATGACATGTCTGGCAGGCTCCACAACTCTTTAGTGTCTTTGCAAATGGTGGAAACATAAGAACAATCAACCTGCCCCCGCAGTTCTCTCCTCTCACCAGAGCCGTAATTGCACGCCCCTGTTCCGGGTTTATTTAAATATCACACCTCTTATGGAGTCTACCGCAGTCTGAGGAAACGCACAAGGGACTTTGATTTCGCTTTGATTACACATGAATCTACAAGACTGCACCCAGACGTTGCTTAAGTGAACAGAAATTATTCACTTTCGTAATTATCCCAAACCACTATTTCCAGAAGCTTCTATCTAGCCCGTTCCATAGAAAACTAGTAAAAGCAGCCACCTGAAAGTCCCTGCTGCTAAAACCCGTGCACTCGTATCTTAGGTCATTAGCCACGTTTGGAAGGGGGGCGTAGCATGAGAAAGAAGTCTTGCCGAATAACAACAACTTGGGTAATTGCAGGGCTCTGTCAGCGCTGCCCACACCTATCATTGTGCATGCGCTCAGCTAACTAGCCTGTGGAGATGGCGTCGACAGCAGCAGCGCGGTGTCTGAGGAAATTAGAGACGCTTTTGTGCCGAGCTCAGTGAGAGCGCAGGAATTACCCCTCTCCCCCCCCCCCCCCCCCTTCCCCCCCAATAGAAACCCATCTGCCTGGGAAAGGCCGCCCAGCCCCCCACTGGGCCATTGGCGGCATCTGAGACAGCCCAAATCGGCCACCACACTGGCCAAAAGGCAATTTAGGGCTGCATCTCCGATACACGCCCATTGCCCGAGTGCCCGCCTTAACAATCGCTCCTGTTTTGCAAGTGAGCTGTGGGCCAATTTTTTTTTTTTTTTTACAACCGGTGGTGCTTTTTGACCAAAATGGCAATAAAGAAATGTAAACAAAGTATGTGCTTTACAAGGCATGGGAGACGGCATCGTGCAGGCAATGTTTGTTGTAAAATTCGGGGAATCCACAGTAAAATCCGGCCCACTCGCCCACAAACAGTCAGACAAGCATTTGCAATGCAATAGGTTTCGCATTTATACGAGTTTGAGCTATTGGCATTGTAAATGACAATGCTTTTTATTTAAGTTTGTTTTTTTTAAAACATAAATAAAAGGCACTGTCATTTACAATGCCAATAGCTCAAACTCGTATAAATGCGAGACCTATTGCATTGCAAATGCTTGTTCCTTTTGAACTCTGTCAGAAAGTTTCTCATGCTCATTAAAACCAGTTTGGTCCTTCTTGGTCTAGCCATACTACAGGAGGTGGAGATAGCATTGTGCAAGGCAGCCACAGCCCAATCAAGTGGTAGTGTCAACTCTTCCCTCCACTCTGGCCCAGGATGACTCATCAAAATTTGCAGGGCACACCACAGCTCACTTAGTGAGAATGTCTGAATTGAATGCACATCCCCGGTCTGTCTAAAACCAGACGTTGATTCCACTAGCAGGCCAAAGCACACAGAATAGTTGAGCAAGAAAATCCTCACTCTCTAAAAGAAGTATTTCAAACACCCAATTTAAAAAACAATCTTCACTAAAAGGTGTATTTTTAAATTCTGAGTTCAGGGAACTTAAACTACAAATCTCTAGCTGTTTCCAATTGGGAGCAACACTTGTAAGATGTTACAAGGCAGCTTCAAAGATAGCCACTGGGAGAGCTAGTCCTTTCAATAGCAAAAAACGAAATTGGAAGTATTTCACTGTCAGGACATGTAAAACACACCAGTACATGTCCTACCTTTCACATACACTGCACCCTTCCAATGGGGGTACCTTGGGCCTACCAAAGTGTGACTTACATGTAAGAAAGGGAAGGTTAGGGCTTGGCAAGTGGGTGCACTTGCCAGGCTGATGTGAAAGTTCAAAACTGCACGCGCAGACATTGCACTGGCAGGCCTGAGACAAGACATGTTTGCAGGGCTACTCATGTGGGTGGCACAATCAGTGCTGCAGGCCCACTAGTAGCATTTGATTTACAGGCCCTGGGGACACACAGTGCACTTTACTAGGGACTTACCAGTAAATTAAATATGCCAATCATGAATAACCAATCATACTCACAATTTACACAGACAGAATATGCACATTAGCACTGATCAGCAGTGGTAAAGTGCCCAAAGTCCTAAAGCCAACAAAAACAGGTCAGAAATATTAGGAGGAAGGAAGCAAAATCTTTTGGAATAACCCTGCAAAAATGTCCAGGTCCAACAGTTCACATTTAACTTTCGGCGAGTTATGATCAACTGTAGCTACACCTCCACCACGTTTACCAACACTGTCAAGCCAGCTAGAAGCATAGTCACCTGGGAGAGCTGTGACAAAATCAGAGGTTTTGTCTGACCAAATTTGAGTTAAAAATATTAGCTGGGGCGAATAGGTCTCTAAAAACATTTTTCGAACTCATACTTATGTGTAATAAGGGACTGCAAGGTAATCAAAAAACGTTTTAATGGTCAAGTGATAGAAGTAGAGGTGACCTGTGCTGTAATCGGCGTAGCCATGGGCAACGATTTCTCCAGCCGGCAGCTGAAATCAAATCACAATTGTTACATTTTAAGATCTCAATCATACTGAAATTGAAGGTAATGCAATCCTTCTTACCTAAAGGATTCAACAACAGCAAGTCTTCCCTTGAGTACTTTATATCCATGTAGAGTAGCCAGCATCTCTCTAGGAATACCATATCATATTGATTGTTGCTAGAACACTCCTTGCACGCCGGAGAACATGTACTCCTTCCTGAGCTTTCCCTTTAACCACTGTTATCAACTTTGTTTCATTTGGTCCACTTTGACAGAAAAACCAAAATGCACAACTCCAACAAAGCAATGATTTGTTCAAAGAAAACCCAACAGCAGAGCAGTGGATTAAGCGTATATGAATGGACCTGGCAACCTCAGTGGCACACTACAGTTTGCAGGCATCACCTGATTTCGCGTACAATTAGCGCTTACTATTATTTATTGTGGCATTCTCACTTCATGTGAACTGATTTTCTCTGCTTTCAAAGGAATCAGACTGTTTTGCCATTGAGCAAGAAAGCAGATGGCTTTTTTAACAATGCCACTATGCAGGGCTACATGACATTTTCTATTGGTCTGCAATAGTTTTCATCTACAGCAGTGAATCGGTTGCAAGCAATATATTTCGTCATGGGAAATCCCTCTAAGCTGCAGAGTCCTTGACCGCCAGAAAGGTGCCCTGGTGTGCATGCTGCTGTTTGTCACGACCAAACTGAATAAAAACAGCAGATGCTGTTTTGAGAGTATAATACACAGGGTAAACTCAATCAATGAAGCATGATGCAGGCAACTCAACCAACCTCAAAGCCAGCATAACCACAAATGTAAGAGGGCCCCTTATTCTTATTAGATAACCAACAGGACTGGCCTACAATATTGCATCCACACAGCCAACACTTAGGCGCTTCGGGACAAGACCCACTATTTAAATAAATAAAAGCCAAAAGGTAAATATCATAAGAACTGGGCAAGAGAACTTCTCTTCCTGATCCAGGCTCTACTCAGATAGCCTTGAGCCCAGTCCTGAAGTGTTCAAGGTAATGCCATCTACTCCAGGCAATGATGTCTCAGAGCCCAAAGCACTCTCCTGGCACACTGCCCCCGTACTGCCAGGCCCACCAGTCGTACTTCTTGCAGCGGTCTGCGTCTTGCTGTCCATGCTAAGGGCATCTGTATGTCCTTCTGCTGCTCCAAGTTGGAGTGAACCAACAGCTTTCAACCTGCAGACTAGTGGGTTTGTACATTCACTCTGTACCGTCACACCGATTTCCCCTAGCAACCGTCCAGTGACTGTACTCTTCATTAAATGAGTGGGTGCCACAGAGGACACGAGCTTTGTCCTCTGCTGTTGTAAGTTCTTCTAGTATGAAGGTTTGTAAGGCCATGCCAGGGGCTTAAGATTTCACCGGCTCTGTGCACGACGACTGGGATAAGAATACCATTTCCACCCGACAACTTGCCTCAACCACCAAGTCCTTGACGCCCAGGGTAAGGGTGCCATTAGGGCCGGTCTGCGTCTCTGCGTGCTTCCCTTTCTCACCTGTGGACTCAAAGCAGCAGTGTGCCTTACTCACTGTGAGTGTGGACGGTGATGTGCTATCGGTCGGCCTGTCCTGCGACAGAAGGCCGAGTGCCGGAGAGGGTCCCCTTTCGGTGGTAGTGTTGGTGTTACACCACACTGCAATGGCCCAGGCACCGCATCATGGGGGGAATCAAGTGGCTGCTGACATGGCGGAGGAATCGGTGGTCCTCCATCCCCAAATCCACACGCAGAGGCAGAACTCCGAACACCTTCCCAGACCCACTGAAAGAGCTGCATTACCGAGCACTGCTGTGCGGTGTCCACCCGGTCGGCCACCTCTACCTGCTACCTAGCCTGCAGCACTAGATCCCACCAGCAGGCTGCAGCTGTCAGAGCTAATGCAAACATCAGGATCTTAAGTAAGTGACACCGCTGCCAGGTGTGCTGAAAGTTGGACTGGCACCAGTGTGGTCACCGGCGATAACGATATAAATAAGCACATTTTTAGCTCAACAAGAGACGTCACTTAATCACTTCTAATGTTGAGGCAATTCTTAACGCCCACCTTATCGTGTCTGCAATGAATGCTCCCTTCTGAAACACCACCTGGGCAACTCTTTTCTGTGCTCCATGTTTCCTCTCTCGAGCATTTCCGGGCCCTCACCACCGCAATCATATTTGAGTGACTGGTGTTTTCCTGACAATCAAGTCTCATGAAAAGAGACTTAGTTGTCTGGAAACATAAAACCAGGGGTATGCTACATATCATGTGCCATGAAGTGCGGCGCCCCAGGTACTGTGCTAATACTCCTCCGTCACTTGCGCCCCCAGAAGACTTCTGAGAAATTAGTTCTGTCTGCGGTAGCTGTGTTGCTCTGTCTGCGCTCTGGTACAGAGTGTGCCAGTGCTGCAAACGTGACCGCCATCTTGGAACACCAACTTTTCATTACAATGTAGGCCACGCTCCTTAAAATACCTTTAAATAGCGCTAGACCTTGTGTTATCCACATTATTAATATGTGACGAAAAATATATTTCACAATAAAATTAGGAAATACATGTTTTCGTTTGTTTTATTTTTTCACCTAATTATATAGGCAGGGCAAAACCAAACATGAAACATAGCTTATAATTAAAATGTACTATTACTTTATGTTCTTTTTTTTGCTCACAGCACTGTGGCTGCAAACACAATCTTCTAATATGGCAACAGGCTTCACAGAGAAACAAGGTAGGCTAACAAAAACAAGCTGTGTGAAGGAGGAGCACCTAGGAAGACCCATGCAGCTGGGAGCAGTGAAGTGGGAGGGAACCAAGCTGTGTATAAGGCTGCAATGCCCATACAGGAGGGGGGAGGAGGAGCCATTACACACTGTACAGTGTGATGGCCAATCAAAATGTTCTCGGAGTGAAATCGCTGGAAAGAGAGCAAAGAACACAAAGGAGAGACAATTACGGAAATGCACCAATAACAACCCGGCATTTCTGAATGCCGCAGATAACAACCAATGGCAACCGGCGGGTGTGCCAGAGCCCATAGAAGATGATACAACAGGTGTTGCAGGCAGAGTAAGCACTGTTGAGGCTCTACCAAAAGGCATATCAGTGGTTGCAGGTGCGACCCCTGGCAACCCCTAAATGATGTAGCAGAAAAGAATATCCCTTGGTGGAATGATATGTACAAACACTCTCTTATTGGCACTGTGTGATGTCCATGATTCTAAATGTGTGAAAGGTAATTATAGATTCATAGAAATTCAGAAGTAAAAGAGAAATACATAAGATTTTGACATGGGTACCATACATATGTATGTATATAATTCCAGTAGAATGCAGCAATGTTGTATCGACCAAGCCCATTTTTTAGGTGTTGAATATCAATTAAAGTTTAAACCTAATTAACCTGCTAGAAATGCAGCCTATTCCTTATCAAGAAAAATCTATGTATATGCATATATGCGTTTGAGAATTTGAGAAGAATGAAATGGAGAACATTAGATGGGACAGGGAATCTACTTAGAGGTCAAAAGAGAAGAAACAGAAGTTGTTTGCTTGCTGCGAAGGTGGCCTAGTTATTAAAAAGCATACAGAGGTAGACTGGGAGTGAGTATCTTTGGTTGAGAGAACTAGGCAATCTCAGGAAGTTAGGTAGATATGAGATGACAAGGGAGAGATGGGGGTTAGAGGTTCCAGGGAGTTGACCTTATGTTGGAAATAATAAGCTCGGGAGATATTCCTTCTAGACAGCATAGGAGAGTGACGTGAAGTGTAGCAGTGATGACATAATTAGAATATGGTATGTTTATTTGTATAGCAACGAATCGCCCAGGAGGGTCTCCTAAAACTGATCAGCAGTAGACAGTTCTTGACTTTGTTCTTCAAAGAGGGTAAGGAAGTCGTTTGTGCTGTGTCTCCTGAAAGACTGTTCCAGATTTGGGGCATATGGTCTGAAGAGGAGCAGTAATGTTTTTTTACATGGGTTTTACATGGTTTTTAAAGCATACTGCATCTCTGCTGCAGAAAATACTTTTTCTTTCAGAGATTTCGATTTGCTGCGGGTGTGTTATTAGGTTTTATGCTATGGCTTTGGAGATGATGTAGATTGACTGGAGGTGGCAACATTCTTCCGAATGTTATCATTGGTCAGGTTTAATTATTTGGGATATATGGTTTTTCCTCCTGCTGTCTGATAAACGTTGTGCAGTTACATGCAATGACAGCAAAGAATGAGGCTTTCTTCGAACTTATAGAAACAATATAACGTGACGGAGCGAACAACAATTGTTTTCACATTTCACCCAACTACCAAGAATGTTGTTCGAGTCGACTATGTATTCATTGCACCGACAATGAATAATGCATAATTAATAGAATGTAAGAAGCTTCTAAGTGAAACCATTTATACATTGGCAGTGAAAATGTACATAGCCCAATAGACCAAGTTACTTACCTTCAAGAACGCTGTTTCTGGTAGACTATATAGCTGCAGATTTCTCACTTTTCGAATATTCCCTATGCATAGGGCAATCGGGCAGTGCCCCATAGGCTGGTCTGACAGATCAGTGCATGGAATTTCTGTTTAGCAGCATGTGGGCCTGTTTTATGGCCAGGTGGGCCAATCTTTACTGTTGATTTCCCGGATATTACCACAAACATTGCCTGCAGCAAACACAAATGAATGCAGTCTCACATGCCTTGTAGAATACTCGTACAGCGTTTCTTTACAAGTTCAAAACTGGTCTGATTTGTAAATGCGGGCCACTTTTTTTTTTAGTTATCTTCTATTTTGGTGCCCGGCCTATTTTTATCCAAGTCCGACCCAGTCTAGGTGTCATACTGGATCTGGAACATTTCCAGCAGTACTGCTGTGCACCAGTAGGTGGCACTGTGTGGCTCTGCACACTGCACAAACATGTAGAGTGTCGGTCAGGCTGGCCTTTGCTCAGCCTGACACACACTCTCCATGTTCTCAGAAAAGTGGGGGCAGGGGGGCAAGGCTCCTACACCCTTAATGATGAGCGCTACTGAGTGGGTGGAAGAAACATGTGGCCGACACAATCACAGCCCAAGTCGGCCCAAAAACACCTCTATAAATAATTATACATTTAGTAAAATCAAAAGGTCTTGGCCAAAACCAGATCTAAACAAGCATTTGCAATGCAATAGGTCTCGCATTTGCGAGAGGTTAAGGTATTGGCATTGTAAATGACAATGCGTTTTATTTATATTTTAAAAACCAACAGATAAGTAAAAGGCATTGTCAATTGCAATGCCAATAGCTCAAATTCTCAAAAATGTGAGACCTATTGCATTGCTAATGCTTGTTATTGGTGTTGTCGTCTGACAATACAGAAGCGGACTGTTAGAATGAAATGAGAAATATCTTTAAACTGTACCTGTATGAGTTCCATGGCAACAGTGGCTGTCAGTACTACCTTCCTGAATCTCCAGCAAAACCAACAGTGACTTCCGAGACGCCTAACGCCTCTTAGATAACACCTCCAACCCTGTGGTCTACTTCCTACAAGTCACTGTTGTGTGGACATAGAGAGAGGACGTGTCTCCGCCCCCACAGCAGTAAGGGTCAGAGTGGCAATACTTGTTTTTTAATGTACGTCTAGTGCTGATAAAGATTGTACAACGGTAATTCCTAATCAGCAGTAGACGTACATAAAAAAAAAGTATTGCCACTCTGACCCTTACTGCTGTGGGGGTGGAGTCAGTGAGTGTAGACCGTTTATTTTGCCGCCGGGGTGGGGGAAGGGCAAGCAATGAGGAGCAGTCAGCAGAGTGGAAATGCGGGTGCCGCGCTGCAACCTAAAGCGTGGCGCTCCTGTTGCCAGAGAGCTGAAGTTAAAATCTGACTGTCAATTGCCAAGGGTGAAAAATACACGGAGAGAGACCAGTGGAAAGGCAGTGATACACAGCACTATAGAAACCGGGGAGGGGAGAGGCATGAAGCGTGGGAGAGGCGGGTGAACCGTGAGGAGGACAAATAGGAAATAGAGAGCACCGGGGCATTAGGGAGTGACAGACACCGAGGAGTGAGTAGGGGCAGGGAGAACACAGAAGGAAAGGGACAGGGGAAGTGGGGGGTGGAAAGGGGTAGATGGAAGCCTCGGCGCCCCTCGAGCATAGGCAGTAGAGCCGAGAGGAGTCTGGGCAGAGAGGAGGGGCTGGGGAGAGAAAGGGTACAGTGAGGTGAGAGGAAGGGGGGAGCAAGAGATTGGGAGGAAGGATGCCGAGGGAGGCGGGGCTGGCAGACTGAAGCCAAAAGGAGTGAGGAGCAGAGTGGGGGCCTAGACATGCGTGAAAGTTAATTGAGGTGTGCACGCGCGACGGCAAATGGCAAAAAAGCAGGCTGGCGAGTGGTATGGGATGTGCGGGCACCATGACGAGAGAGGAAAGCCAGATGGCGCCTCTGCTCATCATTGTGCGCGTAACTGCACGCTCTATGCCAGCCAAAAGCGTGTGGTCGGACTTTTAAAAGCCCACACACTAAATGTCTCGCCGGGCAGTTCATGCGCTGGCTCAGGCGAGACCTAAAAATAAATGAAAAATGGAGGGCAAGGGGAATAGGAGGGAGGTAGAAGAAACAGTACCTGATAAAAGAGGATGCCCACTAATAGAAATTATTCTGCAGTTTAGCGGTGCTCCTGAGCAACAAAACAGAAGTGATGTATCAGGGTGTGAACC
Organism: Triturus cristatus; assembly: GCF_964204655.1. Lineage (NCBI taxonomy): Eukaryota > Metazoa > Chordata > Amphibia > Caudata > Salamandridae > Triturus > Triturus cristatus. The sequence continues at coordinate 802,157,606 of NC_140595.1, forward strand.
AATTAGCAGGCTGTAAAGAAGGTCAATGCTGTAATCAACCAATGGTAAGCAGCAGGTGGGATTACAGTCCATATAGAAAAGAAGCATAGGATTCTGACACATTCACAGCTTTACAAAACTTTGTAAATCTGGGAATGTCTCGGGTTCAATGGATGTTGCGTGAGAGCATCCTAAGCAACACCCATGGAATTGCCCTGTCACTCGGAACAATGCGTGAAAAGTGCCCATATTTGCAAGGCCACGAAAAGTCACGCAGGGTGATTTTATGTGGCCTTGTAAATATAGGCAGGCCCATTGCGCCTCCAGTGCATCAAAAAATGTGACGCATCCCCAGCGCAATGGGCTTGTAAATGATGCCCTTGGAGTGGAGTCCGACATACGACGGCAATGGTGAAAGTAAATAAATAAATAAATATCTGCCACCGTATGTCGGACTACACTACCCCCTCACCCAGCCCTGCCTCACCACCCCACAGCGTTACCTCTGCGAGCCGCCACTGGACCTTTATCTCTCAAGGTTATTGTTCTTTAACTTTTAGAACCACCCTAAAACAATGCCCTGAGAAAGAACAAATCTCCTTGATCAAAATTATAATCTGTCGGCAGTAAATCTTTATTGGGATATTAATGACAGAATTGTAATCTTAATGTCTTTGGGGGGGGTCGGGCAATACGTATTTTGAGGGCAATATGGAAAAAAAATCTATTGTACTGATCATTTCTTGATAATTCATTGCCTCTGCGATATCAAACAATACTAAATGATATGCCAAACTATAACAGGGTCACCAACAATTGAAATATGTCTTGCCCGGGACCCCAAACATAGTTAAGAAGACACAGAGTAGAAAGACTGAGTGTGGCAGTGGCAGACAGAGGGAGAGAGGTTTAGTGAGAGAGAGAAATACAATAGCCAGAGGTCAAATAGAGAGAAAGTTCACTTTCAGAGCGGGCCACTTGGAGAGTGGGGGCCCTGGGCAATTGCCCACTTTGCCCATGCGTTAAAACGTCTCTGATGACTGTGTAATACTGTATCTAATGTCAACATTAACAACACATGCCAGTAGGTATGACTTGATTTCTCCATCAAGCCATCCCAGAGTGTCAAATAAGTTTTAGCGCCACATTTTGTGTCTCAGGCTGAGTGCTCAGCATCCTGGTCATTAGGAAGTCATGAGGTTTCCCTTTTGGTAATGCTAGGCGATCACTTCTTTTTCGAGGACTTACAAGGAAACCCTTTTATACTAGCTAAAAATTCGAGATTTAATATATTTTTATTTGCTGTCTGACAAATGCCCTGCTACAATATTTTTCACAGGTTTTTTTGATCCTATGTAAAGTTTATTTTTATATCGATTCACATAGTGCTCAAAGCTGTGTGCAGACAGAGATAGAATTTCAAAAACGTGCATCCTGTCAATCACTCCCATATATTCCCAAAACGTGCTGCTTAATCGCAATGAGTGCAGAAAGCCCTCTCATGGTATCAGGCGTTGTTCTGAATTGTTGATGACGTGTATAATGTTACAGAACAGAAAAGCTGACCGAGAACCTTGACAGTAATATTCAGTTGTTAGTTTTAGGAAATTTTGCTCAAAATCCAGTTTTTAAATCATTACTGAAATATTGTGAGAGTGGTTGCTGGCGTATAGTATACCCACGTGGATAAAAAGAAATAATTGGATATATTGGGCGAGACCACAAGTCATAACAGAAATATATGGCTCATTTTAGAAGTCTGCAGTTTATGAAACTCATCATGATTTTCTCCATCTCTGGTCTGTAATCTTTCTCAGCACCTAGTGCTGGAATTCGGTTAATGTGACCTACTACATGAAATATATTTTGATATTAAAGTGATTAAGTCTTGACCTTTCCACCTCATGGACAACTAGACGTGCTTTTCATGTTGCTGCACTTTATTTAACCTCGGTTATAATTTCCTTAGGTACTCTGATGACTTTTATGACAACCTGTGCAGAAGACGTTCCCAGCTTCTTTTCAGAGTATAATTATACTGGGCTGTGCGTGAAATGTCATGATGATGTGTGAATGCGTCGACAAACAAGTGCAGATAATTATGTTCTTGAAGATAACACCATTGTCAAGAGTGCCTGTGGGGTTAGTGCTCGGAATGTGGAGTTTCCAATGTTATGTTACTTGTTGTATAGCACTGACAACAAGCGCCGGCCGTGAAAGTGATCGCGACCGCGATCAAACATCAAAGCGGCCGCGATAATGAAAGTAATCGGAGAAACATGGTGCGCGCGCCCGCGCACCTGCACTGTGGGTCTAGGCTGGCCTGGTAGCACTTTTTGGAGCCCTCTCAATAAGTCTCGCAGAGCATCGCTTACGCGATAGCTCAGGCGAGACCTAAAAACAGCCAGCGGATTCATGCCATGGTCCATCAATCATAGAGACTGTTTCAGAAATACCTGCAATGCCTGATGAGGAATACTTGGGCACATATTACATCAAAAAACTAGGTTGCAATTTAAAGGCCATTTTATGGATTTTTTCATGTTAAGTCTTCTCATTTTGTGTCACTTAACATTTTTGTATTGTTTTAATTGTTAAAATATTGTTAGTTTTAACATATAACTGCATATTTGTACATTTCATTAAAAATAATAAAAATATAGATTCATTTTATTTAAATTACATCAGAATTCTTTGTTGGTAACATACCTTTGCTATTTATAAGTACTTTACTACTTAAAATTTTCTTTAAATGTATTTCAAAATTGTTTAGTTATTGCTACATTTTTTTATATAAAAATTTAGATAGGGACTTTTTTGTCACAAGGGAAGTACGTCAGGGACAAAATGCACTTCAATTTCTTGCTGTGATAAATGAATATCAGTGGATTAATGAGTGTAAAATGATTTGAATGTATGAAATATGAACATGTAATCTCTTAATGCATAATACATTTAACCCGAATGACTGCAGTAATGAAGAAATCGATTCAACAAATGGACATTGTGAAAAACAAAATGGCAGGGGACCTAAGCCTTATATGGGTGTATGAGGTAACAGTTCAGTTATTTTTACTTTGTAAGTCACTTTGGTGTTTTTAAAAATGGTTTCGCATACAGAGGTCCGAGACCCCGTAAAAGCCAGTTTTGCCGAAATGCGTTGGTCATTTGTGTACATAAATAATTACACTTTATGCTGATATGAGTGACTCCTGTTGTTCCTGTTTTGACCGGAGGAATACATTCGAAGATGTATATAAAATAACATGACATCCTTTCCATTATGGGGCCATTTTCTTTTCCACAATATTTTTTTGTAATTTACATTAAAATATGGAAACCTAATATTACCTATTATATTCAGGTCAGTCGATATTGTTGTTCACAATATTTTGCCAAACAACCAAATATGCACCTTCGCTGTAAGGTTTGTAGTACACGTACACTTACCGCAGGCTCTGCTCCGAAAGACCCACAAGTGCATGAGGTATTTTAGCCAGGATCTCTTTCCAAATTCCCAGCTCCCATTTTACCCCTTCCCCTCAAGCTCTTTCCCTTTCCTTATTTTTCTTTTGTTACTTCCCCTTCCATTTCCAACTCTTCCTTCACTCCTCCCTCAATCTCCTATCACATGCCGCTGACCTCCCATCGTCTCACGTTGGCCATTCTCCTCTTCTTCACATCCTAGTCTTCCTTGCCTCGGTCCTCACTTCCTCTTGAGGTGAAACTGCAACTTCCACACCTCCTTTGATCTTGTCAGCCTTCAAGCATTGCTCCCCAATTTTGCATGAACCTCAATTCATCAAAATGTCAAGGATAAAAGTGACATCACACATCTTTCGGCTGTCAATGGCATCTTATTGTTGACAAACCTTCTCCTGCTCTTAGCCCTCAATTGCCTCTGATTTTCCATTAATGGGGTCTGTGGGGGCCAAAGACCAGTAACTAAATACATTAAAGTGGGCTCTTACAGACCAGTTTACATTTTTGTTCTTTTCACTGCCTTCTTAAACCCTGAAACTAGGAATAGAAAGGGCACTGCAGGGATAACAAAGGGTGCACCCGGGGTATAAGGTGATAGCCTGCTGACCGCAATAGATTCCTGTTAGAAATGGGGTCTCTAATAGTCAGTGGTTTCCACCCAGTCCAAGTGGGGACCCTCACACTAGTCAGGGTGAGGGAGTCACACAGCTAAGATAAACCCTGCTTACCCCCTTTGGCAGCTTAGCACAAAGCAGTCAGGCTTGTCCCAGAGGCAATGTGTAAAGTACTTGTACACACATACATTAACAGTGAAAATACCACAAAAGAAGTTATCAGTTTAGAAAAAATAGCCAATATTTATCTGACGAAAACAAAAACAAAACGACAATCATCTAATGCATAAGTCAGAAGATCACTTTTAAAAGGTTAAATGCAATTGTAGTTCCTTAAAATCAATAGATGTGCTTGACTAGGGCAAAGTACCTTAGATGCGTCAAAAGTATAAGACGATTCAAGGTGCAGGGGAGGTGAAGCTTCAGAACAGCTGGTGAAGTGTTGGTTCCTTACTGGTGCAGGGGAGGTGATGCTCGCTTCCTTACTGCTAGGCAGAGGAGTTGAATCGTCGGTGCTTTACTGCCACAGGGGAGGGGATGCGTTCTCAACATGATGTGTCAGTTCCTTACTGTGGTGTCAATGACAAAAGCGGCACTCAAGGATGGTGCATCGATTATGCATCGAAGTCAAGTTGCACTGCGTCGGTTTCACAGGGTCGAAGCAGGCACTTTGTTGAAGTCAGAGCGATCAGTCACTGATTTCAGTGATGCGGTGCTGGAAACTCATGCAGCAGTGAGATCTCGGAGACGCTGTGACACAAAGCTGGGGCCTGCGTTGTAAGCATGGCCGGTGTGTTGAGCGGCAACCACACTTCGGTGCAGGCAGCGGCGAGTTATGCCAGGATGCGATGATTCTGAATGACTGTGAGCAGATGTGTCTATTTTCTTTTAGAACTCACCAGAACTCACTCCCAAGGGCCCAGGGATGGGATTTGGCACCACTTGGCAAGACAGAACTCTCAGCAAGAGAGACCAGGTGCTGGTAGGTGAAGTCTTTGATGGCCCTGACACCTCTTAACAGAAGATAAGCTCAACTCAAACCCTTGAAGTACCTCAGAAAGCAGGATATAACAAGCAAAGTCCAGTCCTTTCACTACCAGATCAGAAGCAGCAGGCCAGCACAGCAAAGCAAACAGCAGAGTGGCAGTTCCTCCTGACAGCATCCAGCTCTTCTTCCTGGCAGAATGTCCTCAATCCAGAAGTGGTCTGTGATTAGGGTGTCAGAGGTCCAGTACTTATACCCATTTCTGCCTTTGAAGTAGGCAAACTTCAAAGAAAAGTCTTTGTCGTGCACAAGACCTGGCCTTTCCCTGCCCTAACTATAGACACATTACAGGGGGTGGAGAATGCTTTGTGTGAGGACAGTCCCAGCCCTATTCAGATGTGAGTTACAACTCCCATCAGGTCTAGCTCAGGAAGACTTATCAGCCTGGTGATGGGCCATCAGGATATGCAGGGCGCACTGCAGCTTCCTTTGTGTGACCGTCTAGAGTGAATGCACAATTAGCCCAACTGCCATCCTGACATGTATTCTACAGCCAGTCAGAGGCACAGAATGGTTAAGCAAGAACATGTCCACTTTCGAAAAGTGCCATTTTCAAACTTACAATTGAAAAACCAACTTCACCAAAAGATGCATTCTTTAATTGAGAGTCTTGAGACACCAAACTCCAAATCCTTATCTGCTCCCAACGGGAAACTACACTAAAAAGATATTTCAAGGCAATCCCCATGGTACACTATGGGAGAGATAGGCCGTGCAATAGGGAAAAGTAAAATTCACTATTAGGACAGGTAAAACACACCAGTACATGTCCTACCATTCAAATACACTGCACACTGCCCAGGGGGCTGCCTTGGGCCTACCTTAGGAATTACTTAAATGTAGTAATAGGGAAGGTTGGAGCCTGGAATATAGGTGCACTGCACTCACAAACACTGCAGTGGCAGGTCTGAACAATCTTTAAAGGGTTACTGAGTGGGTGGCACAATCAGTGCTGCAGAACCACTAATAACATTTGATTTGGAGGCCCTGGACACCCCTGGTGCGCTGTACTAGGGACTTACGGGCAAATCAAATATGCCAGTCATGGCGAAACCAAGTGCCATCATGTTTGCACTTGCACTCCAGCACGGATCAGCAGTGGTAAAGTGCACAGAACCCTAGCAGAAACAAAATTCAGCACAGGAATAAAACAGGACATCAGAGGCAAAAAAATAGGGGAACCCAAACCAACAGCTGACAAGTCTAACTGTTCCCGTGCCAATGCCTGTGAAAAATATATCTCTGCTTTGCCTAAGGAGAGGTCCCCATTTAGACGAAGGGTTGGAAAAAACATGCAGACACCTCAGCTCTTGTAGTCTAGGATATGGATATAAAATTGAATTTATTAGGTTTTGATAAAAGGCCATCATAAAAAGACAACACAACACAACAAGAGGATACAAATAATCATCACTTCATCATCCTTGCATTTTGACAAAATTATATTCACTGCACATTTATAAAACATGAGTATTTTGCATTCTGTGCATCTGACAAAGAACTCATAGAATAAATACAATCACATGTTGCCTTTTCAGTGCTGATATTAGTCTAAAACATCTTAAGGAGACAATTTTGTCAAATGGGTACTAATAATCGGCAAAGAGAACATGAGGAACTCTTATGTCATAGGACAAACAATAATTTCCTCTGGTCTGGATCCCATTTTATGTCATGTGATTTTTTTGAGAAGTCACTGTAGATCAAAGGTCATGTGATAATTTTCAGTAATGTTATCACTATGTGGTTTTGAAGCATAAAAACCCCTTACCTCTTTTTGGACATGGAATAGCAGCCATGGCCTACAAAGTTCTTAACAATTTCTAATGTGCATCTTCAAGCTGACCCAAAGGCCGCCTTGAGGTAACTTTAAAGAAAGTAACAAAAATCTTAGGAAGAAAAAAACACACAAAAAACACAAATTCCTGCAAGATTAGGGGGTATACAGGAATCTGGTCACAACTAAAACCCTCTGAATGATTACTAAACCACTCAGTTTAATGACTGATTTAAAAATGACGTTTTACCAGCATTAATTACTTCCCAACGTAGGTTTTGCAGAAGTTCGTAATGTGCTCGCTAGAGGTATTTATTTTCTCCCCTGAAAAACCTGGAGATGTAGTCTGATTTTCCAATCTATTGGTATTTTTCGGTCTACCATAAGTTTGCAATTTCAAGTCTTTATTTTGAACATAAATAAATATATTGAAAAAGTACACCTTTCCAACAGTCTTGTCAGGTGACTCAGGAGATGATCAAAGTCTTAACTTGCTCTTCCGCTTGCCTTACCACCTTCTGGTCCAAAACCCTTCTTGGCCACTTCCTTTTCACAGCTAGCCGGTGCTGCTGCGGCCAGTGCCAGGGATACATTTTCCACCCTGGATTTTGCTTTCAGCAAGGCACCTTTAGCATGTTCCCTGAGTATGTTCTGAAACCGCCTCCTCAAATGGATGCAAATGTTTCACTAAACAAACACTTCTTCTTCTTCTTCAGGTAGCAGGTAGAGGAATTAAAGACTCTTCACAGGGGACGTCTGAGGGCCTGCACATCAACTTAGTGGCTGGCATGCCATCCTCGCTATCCATCCTGCTGACCAATCAGAATCTACCGCCCCCACTTGCTTGGACAGTTGTCTGCCAAAACTTGTTACAAAGTTTTAAGTCATTCGTTTGTTCCATTTGAAAACAGGTTCGCACTCTGTTTCCTGCATTTCCTTCCAGATTTTTAAAAGATGGCCCGCTGTAATTCCATGGACAACCAGCGCCGCCTTGTAGGGACAGGTCTCATAATTCAAACCAAAAACGAAAAAGAGAGGGCTGTGTCGCAGTTTGATGTTGGTTGCCAGTGCGAGCATCCCCAAATAGACGTCGTCCAGCGGGAATACTGGCAGCTTGATGGAGGCATGGTGGAGAGTTGTCACGACGGCCCCTGGCACCAGGAAGCCGCCACCAGACAGAAAAAGTGGATACTTGGGGAGAGGGAACAGGGAATGCGTGACCCCATACTTTCCACTGCGCACCACAACAGAGTGGTGCTGCACAGCTCCGTGAAGGCAGCAGGAGGCATTGTCGATGGTCTTCATGTACTTAATTAAGGCGTCCGGGTTCACCAACATATCATCATCACCTGTAGACAATAGCAAAAAAGGCAAATGGTGACTGAACAGCACTACATGAATAGACGAGACCATAGACCCCAAATGGGATGTGTGTGCAGAGTCTAACATTCCTTTTGTACCCCTATATCCTAGCTTTCACAACAAGGCAACAGTACGTATAAAAGTTTGAACAATTCAATAAACACATTCCTTAAAATTCTATTTGGAGGAAGTCACAAACAACTCGTTGAATAAGTCAGTTTTACAAAAATCAATTCAATTAATATATTTCTTAATACTGAATATCAACAATATTCTTCATAACATGATGAAACATGTATGCAGCCAAACCTAACAATACTTTGTTTAAATACAACCTTATTGTACAGTTTTTTTTATAAACACCAGATTAGGTTGAACCTTGTTATATTTAATTTCAAACTATAGCCTCGTTGCTCCTGAGAATGTTCGAATCTCCTAATCACACAGTCTTAAGACATCTTTTCAATAAGCCCTGGAGTAGAGAATGTATAAATGGCAGGTACTGTACCCTATTCAACTTAACAAAAGTCCAAGTACATTTTCTATCCAATAGGCAGAATTCGAGCCAAACCCCTCCCGGAAAGAGGTCAAAGGGTGTGTTCAAGATTGCAGGGATCTGTTAGCATGAGCTGAAAGCCATTTTGTACTTGGCAGCCATTTTAGTTAGCTATGTGCTAGCCATTTGCTTTCTCCCTCTTCCAGAACCTCACACATGCTCAGAAGGGCCTAGCTAGTAGAATGCACCTGCTCCTAGTATAGAACGGTCAGGCTGTTCTAACTGATGTCAGCAACTCTTTACTCCTCCTACTTGTTGACTGTGCAGTTTCTGTATGACCATCTGTGTGTGTAACTCTTCTCATGTGTACTTGTACCGCCTTCTTTTGAGCCCCTGTGTGAGTATATAAGGCCCCTGTTCTCTGTACTCCTTAGAATGCCTTCTACAGTGACTTGAGGGTACTGTGTGATGCAATCTCTCTCATGTGAGGTTTAATAAATGCATTGTTTTTATATTACAGCTTCTGTGCCAATCTCTTCTTTGTTGGTTTAAAAGGACCAGGTGTATCAGTGAAGCCCCTGAGAAGGTTTTGATTTCTTCAGATGGTCGTCAGACAGATTCTAAATTCAAACAATTCAGAACACGAATAAAAATGCTTAAATTGTCTTTTATCAAACCTTTGGAGATCTTGCTTTTTGGGTCTTGCCTAGGTAGCACATGAGCTGTCCCTTCGAGACATGCTGTATCTAGATATGGGCTTGAATCGCCGCCCATCTCTTTGATTGGCTTTTACTGTCCTTTGTAAATGCCTGTTTTTGTATGGGAATATGCTTAATAGTCCCTCCTTTTAGTCTTTTGTAATCTGCCATGAGGATTGGCCCTGTTGTATGTATCATTTCACTTGTCCCATTATAGCAACTGCCAAAGGAACTTAAAAAAAAAAAAAGCTTTTCTAAGTGCAGTTTACACATTGGAGCGCTCTGTGCTTGCACTCCTCTGAGCATTGGTGTAAACAGTGCCATCATTTTTATCTCTTCGCATTTGTTGTTCAGACGAAGACAGAGATCAAATGTCAGACATGGTTCCCCCAGAGGGAGTGTTGATTTTTCTTTATCTACATCTACCCACATCTGCACCGTCCTCTTTCACCTGCCCACGAACCCTAGCATTGCGCTGACATGTGCTTAGGGGGCAGGGAATGACGGGAGTCACGTTTGTGAAGTTCAGGCTGAGCCATTCCCTATCAGCCGGCAACATTTCCTCCCTTCTCCTCCCGCAGCATGCGCTGCTCTGCCCGTTTCAAGCTGAGTCATGCACTATCAGGAGGCAACACTTCTTCCCTCCTCCTCCTCCTCCCACAGTATTCACTGCTCAGCTTGACCTCCTCCTTCCGCTCCACCATGGCCACTCCGATGCCCATGTGAGTGCGTCAATGAGCCCGCGGTCTCACAAGCCTGCAGGCGGAGACCGAGCGAGCAGCAACAGCTCTGCCTCTAACCACCACCGCGGAAGGCTGCTGCACCCCTTCACCAACTAACACGCCAGACCAGAGGTACTGCGGTAGCACAAAGACTTTGCCCCTCTCCGTTCGGGTGCCACAGATTCTCTAGCACAAAGACTGCCCCGTTCACTTTGGGTGCCATGGCTCTGTAGCACAAAGACTGCCCCGTTCACTTTGGGTGCTATAGCTCTGTAGCACAAAGTCTGCCCCATTCACTTTGGGTGCCATGGCTCTGTAGCACAAACACTTTGCCCCTCTCCCTTCGGGTGCCACAGATTCTGTAGCACAAAGACTGCCCCGTTCACTTTGGGTGCCATAGCTCTGTAGCACAAAGACTGCCCCGTTCACTTTGGGTGCCATAGCTCTGTAGCACAAAGACTGCCCCGTTCACTTTGGGTGCCATAGCTCTGTAGCACAAAGACTGCCCCGTTCACTTTGGGTGCCATAGCTCTGTAGCACAAAGACAGCCCCGTTCACTTTGGGTGCCATGGCTCTGTAGCACAAAGACAGCCCCGTTCACTTTGGGTGCCATGGCTCTGTAGCACAAAGACTGCCCCGTTCACTTTGGGTGCCATGGCTCTGTAGCACAAAGACTGCCCCTCTCCCTTCGGGTGCCACAGATTCTGTCGCACAAAGACTTTGCCCCTCTCCCTTCGGGTGCCACAGATTCTGTAGCACAAAGACTGCCCCATTCACTTTGGGTGCCATGGCTCTGTAGCACAAAGACTGCCCCGTTCACTTTGGGTGCCATGGCTCTGTAGCACAAAGACTGCCCCGTTCACTTTGGGTGCCATGGCTCTGTAGCACAAAGACTGCCCCGTTCACTTTGGGTGCCATGGCTCTGTAGCACAAAGACTGCCCCTCTCCCTTCGGGTGCAACAGATTCTGTAGCACAAAGACTGCCCCGTTCACTTTGGGTGCCATGGCTCTGTAGCACAAAGACTGCCCCGTTCACTTTGGGTGCCAGCGCTCTGTAGCACAAAGACTGCCCCGTTCACTTTGGGTGCCATGGCTCTGTAGCACAAAGACTGCCCCTCTCCCTTCGGGTGCAACAGATTCTGTAGCACAAAGACTGCCCCGTTCACTTTGGGTGCCATAGCTCTGTAGCACAAAGACTGCCCCGTTCACTTTGGATGTCATGGCTCTGTAGCACAAAGACTTTGCCCCTCTCCCTTCGGGTGCCACAGATTCTGTAGCACAAAGACTGCCCCGTTCACTTTGGATGTCATGGCTCTGTAGCACAAAGACTGCCCCGTTCACTTTGGGTGTCATAGCTCTGTAGCACAAAGACTGCCCCGTTCACTTTGGGTGCCATAGCTCTGTACCACAAAGACTGCCCCGTTCACTTTTGGTGCCATGGCTCTGTAGCACAAAGACTGCCCCATTCACTTTGGGTGCCATGGCTCTGTAGCACAAAGACTTTGCCCCTCTCCCTTCGGGTGCCACAGATTCTGTAGCACAAAGACTGCCCCGTTCACTTTGGGTGCCATAGCTCTGTAGCACAAAGACTGCCCCGTTCACTTTGGGTGCCATGGCTCTGTAGCACAAAGACTGCCCCGTTCACTTTGGGTGCCATGGCTCTGTAGCACAAAGACTGCCCCGTTCACTTTGGGTGCCATAGCTCTGTAGCACAAAGACTGCCCCGTTCACTTTGGATGTCATGGCTCTGTAGCACAAAGACTGCCCCGTTCACTTTGGGTGCCATAGCTCTGTAGCACAAAGACTGCCCGTTCACTTTGGGTGCCACAGCTCTGTAGCACAAAGACTGCCCCGTTCACTTTGGGTGCCATAGCTCTGTAGCACAAAGACTGCCCCGTTCACTTTGGGTGCCATAGCTCTGTAGCACAAAGACTGCCCCGTTCACTTTGGGTGCCATAGCTCTGTAGCACAAAGACTGCCCCGTTCACTTTGGGTGCCATGGCTCTGTAGCACAAAGACTGCACCGTTCACTTTGGGTGCCATAGCTCTGTAGCACAAAGACTTTGCCCCTCTCCCTTCGGGTGCCACAGATTCTGTAGCACAAAGACTGCCCCGTTCACTTTGGGTGCCATAGCTCTGTAGCACAAAGACTGCCCCGTTCACTTTGGGTGCCATGGCTCTGTAGCACAAAGACTGCCCCGTTCACTTTGGGTGCCATAGCTCTGTAGCACAAAGACTGCCCCATTCACTTTGGGTGCCATGGCTCTGTAGCACAAAGACTTTGCCCCTCTCCCTTCTGGTGCAACAGATTCTGTAGCACAAAGACTGCCCCGTTCACTTTGGGTGCCATGGCTCTGTAGCACAAAGACTGCCCCGTTCACTTTGGATGTCATGGCTCTGTAGCACAAAGACTGCCCCGTTCACTTTGGATGTCATGGCTCTGTAGCACAAAGACTGCCCCGTTCACTTTGGGTGCCATAGCTCTGTAGCACAAAGACTGCCCCGTTCACTTTGGATGTCATGGCTCTGTAGCACAAAGACTGCCCCGTTCACTTTGGATGTCATGGCTCTGTAGCACAAAGACTGCCCGTTCACTTTGGGTGCCATAGCTCTGTAGCACAAAGACTGCCCGTTCACTTTGGGTGCCATAGCTCTGTAGCACAAAGACTGCCCCGTTCACTTTGGGTGCCATGGCTCTGTAGCACAAAGACTGCCCCGTTCACTTTGGGTGCCATAGCTCTGTAGCACAAAGACTGCCCGTTCACTTTGGGTGCCATAGCTCTGTAGCACAAAGACTTTGCCCCTCTCCCTTCGGGTGCCACAGATTCTGTAGCACTAAGACTGCCCCATTCACTTTGGGTGCCATAGCTCTGTAGCACAAAGACTGCCCCGTTCACTTTGGGTGCCATGGCTCTGTAGCACAAAGACTTTGCCCCTCTCCCTTCGGGTGCCACAGATTCTGTAGCACTAAGACTGCCCCGTTCACTTTGGGTGCCATGGCTCTGTAGCACAAAGACTGCCCCGTTCACTTTGGGTGCCATGGCTCTGTAGCACAAAGACTGCCCCGTTCACTTTGGGTGCCATGGCTCTGTAGCACAAAGACTTAGACCCTCTCACTTACAATGCACCACGTCTTACTCCCCAAACTGTTGTAAACATTTCTGCTGCTCCATTTCAGGTTGTGGAGAAGGCTGTAGGGTTCACTGTAATTACCCTAATCCCCTTAAAGGGGGCGCCTGCGTGTTTGTCCCATAAATCTCTGATGCTCTCAGAGCGCCATTTTTTCTTTATTTCCCAATTATTGTTAATAGTTACAGATGCAAAACTGGGAGAAGACAATGATGTGTTTATACATTTACACTGGGTGGCCTCTTTAAATGCTGGCACAGTCCCTTGGCAGTATATGCCAGCCTTTGTGAAATCCTGGGCCTGTACCGGCCGTGCTTTGAGGCTCGATTTCATTCCAAAACGGATCCCCTGTTCATTGCACTCGTTCAAACGAGAAAAGGAGCTCAGATCCCTACAACATTCTGTTTCTGCCTCCCACAGACCGTACGAGTACCCCACATTCGCACCAGACTCTCCTGTTCTGTCTCTCGTTCTTCGTTTTCTGGCTCGCTTTGTTGCCTTCGTCTCCTGTGTTTGTGTTTCTTTGTAGTGTTCACAGTCACCCCCTTGCACGCACAGAAGCACACAGTACCTTTCCTCTACACTAGCTGGCGCTGCACGCTATTTGGATAGCGCCGCTGCCTTCTTTCTCGCTCTACTGCACTTTGACTGTGTTTTATGACTGTTTACTTTGTGCTTAAATTCAGTACTAAAAGTCAAATGAAAGCAAGAAAGACAAACACACAGAGGGTGTGTAAATACAGAGTGAGAAAGACAAATACTAAATTGAGCTGTGTGTAGAGTCTGCGGCTTTCCCCCATGCATTGTCAGCGCCTTGGGTTTCAAAGTAACTGTTGTCTTTACCAACCATTAAAACATGTAACGCTTTTGTTATATGGAAAATGGATTTGCACCAAAGCGCCTCAAGCCCGTGTGCCAAGTAGGGGCCCCAACAGTCCCTGGGCCGCATTTACAAGGAACTGACGCATCTGCATAGAAGGAAGGAATAACAGCAAGGAATAACAGCTGCGTCAGAAATTCCGATGCATCTGTTGGCCCTAAAGTGACGCATTGCTGCAGTTGCTCATGAGAGATGGGCGAGTCCCATTCAAAAAGCCCTGCGTCATTTCTTACGCCTGGTCTTAGCAGGCGTAGGGATTTTGACGCAGTGAAGGCATAGAGTGACAATGTGAAATGTTGTAAATTTGGCTTTTTGTGTGGGAACATCCACCCTGCATACATTACACCTGACGCAGGTATAATGTGGCGCAGGGCTTTATAACGTAAATGGGCCGCAACATGGCACATTCATTATGCTGTTCATCACAAACGTGCCGCAACGGCATCACAAAAGTGTTGCAGGGGGCTTGTAAATCTGCCCCCTTATGTTTACAACAGACCACCCCTATTGTAATTGATAGTTACAGATGCAAGACTGGGAGAAGACAATTTTGTGTTTTTAAATGTACACTGGGTGGCCTCCAACTGCTGGCACAGTCCCTTAGCAGTGTGTGTCAGCCTTTATAAAATCCTGGGACTGCACCGGCCAAGCTTAGAAGCTCGATTTCATTCCAAAACAGAACTATTGTTGCACTGGTTCAAAGGGAAAGGGAATTCAGATCCCTTCTATATTCTGTCTGCCTCCCACAGACTGCTCAAGTACCCACAATCTCATGAGACTCATTTTGTTTTCCCTCATTTTTTGTCTTTTATGTCCCCTCTTGTCTCCCGTGTTTGTTTCTTTTTATTACTCTCACAGTCACACACTTGCATGCACAGAAACACACAGTATCTTCTCGCCATAAAATGTGCTTGTTGTGATTCACTTTCCTTTACTCTTTTCCTTGCTCTTTCGAACATAACATATCCAACAATTTCATCTCCTTTGAAAGGTCATCCATCCCTTAGACTAGTTTCTGTTAAAAATAAATATACTATATTCTTTTCCACCCGACGAAGGTATTTTTCCCCTTAATGCATTAATATTTTATCCTTGCTCACTACACTGAAATTATTTGTTCTTATAAAGTGAGGTTTTGACCTCGTACATCTATTCGTACTTTCCAACTCTAAACCATTAGTCTGCCATTTCTATTTTGTTTGCACTCTGGTTTCTGTTTTTTCTCTCTGGGTTTCTCTTTCAGGTACTAATTTCTTTCTCCATCTCTTGTCTGTCTCAGCACAGTTTCTCTTTCTGCCCTACTACTCTTTCCCTCTAGTTTCTTTTTCTATCTCCACCTCATTTCTCTGGTTTCGTATATTACCCACATAAATCCAATCTATGCCACATAACAATTCACATAAATACACTCCACCCTATGCCACATAATTCCACTTAACGCCACAAGGTTCTATGTTAAGTGGGATGGGTGTGCCCAGACTTGGGTCCCTTGCTTGGTGATCCACTGGATTAAAGCTAGCCTGGACGATGAAGGGTGACACCCCGAAACCGGTCTCAGGATGCTGGTTTCCGGTCCAGAGAGGACTGTAGTGTAGTTCCTAAAAATACATTGGATCTGCGCATTTGTTGGACAACATAAATTGAGGGTTTGGTGTCTAGACCGATTCCGGTTACCCCCACAGGATATGTCAGCCTATAGACCAGCTAGCTCACAGTGCTACTAGAAGCCCCTGAACCTTACACCAAGGAGCAAATAGTTTCTGGCAACCATTGAACATGACAACCCTTGAACCTTCAGGGATCGTGGAAACAGTACAGTTCTTTTGGCTCAGTCAATCGTGCTCACTTAGTCTCAGAGAGATCCACAGAATAAACGTTGGGGACGTTTTCAACAAACGTTTATTGAACCAGCGTCATTCTAGCATAAAACATGCTTGCTGCGACAATCAATGGACAGAAGCAAATATAAGATATTACAAGCACCAATAGAGTAAATAGAAGGTAGAACTCTACCTTTGTGCTAAAACAGTGAATATATGCAGGCACAAAAACATGACCGTAATCAAACGTGCTCTTATGATGCAAACCCTATCTAAATGTACCCACGTATACCTAGCATGTATGAAGGTGTGAAGCCAAGAAGCTCCTAGGAAAGAGCCAACCCCATTACCTTATGAGAGAGAATGAAGGACCCCGTCTTGGTCACAAGTTGGACACCCCGCAAGAGCACGCAGACCGCTGCGTGTTGAAACCTCAGCATGCATGGACCTCCGTGTCAGTGTCAGCATAGAAGCGTCTCCTCTCCTACCTAGTGAAGGTGTGGTTCTTTTATCCCAGGAGGTAGTCTTGGGCGTTCTACCTAAATCAATATGTTACGATTGCAATTATGCAAATTAACCTAAATCAATTGCAACTATGCAAAATAGTCCCGTCGACCGTTGATGAAGATATTGATGACTTTTGTACAGAGTAGATCCTGTTATGCACGTCATGTGCAAGGGATTAAAATATGATTTTTGGAATCCTCATGTAATATAAATGAGGCTAGTTTCAGAGAAAATAATCGACATTTGTTGAGCACGTAACTGGGTAAAAGGTCATTCCTAGAACTGTTATTCAGGGAGAGGTAGGAAAATGCAGGTAAAAGGTTACTTTACTATTTGAGCCTAGCTAGGGAACATAACAGGAGCTGGCTTGACGTTTTAATTTGAAACCATAGAAAGCTTCACTTGCAAAGATCACATCAAATGTATACCTCACCCAACATACCTTCTAGAACAAGCCGCATCTGAATTACCCAACTCTATAAGACAGTGCTTTCCAAACCTTTTAGAACTCCGACCCAATTTTTTAAATGACAAATGCTCGCGTCCCCCCTAGCTTTAACGGACATGAGGCTGGTTAATGTAATAGTAGATAGCCTTTCAAAATTCTACGAACTACCAAAATAATTTACTTTTTACAATTGTGTTCCTCTCGAACAGAAATTGTTTTTTAAATGGCACACCCTTGACCATGTCTTTCAATTGTCTTTATTGGACTGTGACCATTTTTATGGGCAGATCAATATCTTGTCCATAATTTAAAAAAACATTTTGTTTTAAAAAAAACAGGAAGATGGTGAACTGCACTGGAGTTGTAACACGTTTCAGAGTGGGGTGCTTGCCTGTGGCATCTGTTCACTAAAATTACAAGGCTTCCAGTGATTTTAGCAATTTTGAAAACACTTCTGCAGCAGAGTATGGGGTAAGTCCTCCTGTTCTTTTTTGTTTTAAAAAGAGGCCCTGTGGTGCATTTTGGACTCCATATACATACTGCAGCTTAATACAGTGCACACACTGCCCCTAGGACACCAGATTACAGTACATATGGTCAGATTCATTTTATTTTAAGCACAGGAGATTAGAGGATTTGCCCGGAGCCAACACCAGGACTCAAACCTGGATCCCCAGATCCAATGTTGCCAGCTCTGGCCGTTCAACCACATCCATATTTCTCAATTCATATGTGAAAGTCATACATAAGTGGGAGGATTGTGTATGATCACGTATAATTAGCACATTCTCTGCTGAAATGGCTTTGCAAAGTAAAAAACAACAGCATAAAACAAAAATACAGAAAGGTTCACGTGGAGTCTTGCTTGGGAATACTTGCAAGGGTTTAAAACTGGACTTGGGAACATACTTCAGTACCTTTACACAGTGAGTGCTGGGACAATTCTCAGACTTTCCAACATCACTGGAGTCATAGGGATATTGAAAACTCCTACTTTCACACAAAGTGTAGCAAATGTACTGAGCAGGGGAGTGGTAAAGATGTAGTGTGTAGCCGATGGTGCATGTTGTAGCACACTGTTGCATATATATCACTAAAAGACATTGCACTACCTCATAGTGTTTTACAGGCAGCAAAGTTTGCAATGAAATTTCCACCAATTTTCCAAAGACTTACAGTTTTACTGATAAAACTATACAGCACATGCATATGTCGAAATCATATGTACGTGAATATTTATCATTTGCACATCTCCAAGTAAAGAAGTTTCTAGATTTGATCCTATTAAAACCTTTGTTTCCAACAAAACCATTGTGCTTTTGCTTTCCTCACTGCTGACATTCTGAAATATGTATACAGTTCACTTACAGGTATCTAACTTTTGTTGTGTGTTACAAAAATGGCATTCTGCAGCCTTTGCTTTAGCACTCCCTGTACTCTAGCAAGACTATCACATTGTTCATTTTAAAAGCTACTCTCACTTTGCAGTCAGAGAAAGAACGGCAAACACCAAACCCCATGTTAAAAGGATAAGCAGCAAAATGTCAGAAGACATAGCCTGACATTTGACATCTGTCTTTAAAGCACAACAAATGTGACAAGATAAACACAAATGAAAAGGCTTCTTTGTATATTGCGCTCTTGCGACCCACCAGAAACCGTCTGGCGACCTGCCAGTGGGTTGCAACCCACACTTTCGGAAACACTGCTGTAAGGCGTGTCTTTGAAATGAAAGCCACACTGGAATATGGTGGGTTTAGACAAAGATTAGAAAATGGAACTGCATTTAAATGAATTATTCTACCCAGTAAGGTTATCTTATCAATGGAACCTCCTGTGTAGAGTTTGGTTTTCTAAAAACATCTGGATTTGTGTGTCCTCTGACAGATCTAGGAGTTTGTATCTGTGAATTCTTTATTCAATGCACAACAAGGTAGATTGCCACAAGAAAAAGAGAAATAAAATGGAGGACAAGAAAGATATCAAAAGGCGCAAGCAGGACCTGATATCCTGCTTATCTTTGGCATACATTTTGTTGATTAGCAAACCCCCAGAGAACAGACCTTGACGTGCTTGTTTTCAGAAGCCACCTTGTTCTTAGAAAGAACCTTTGATCTATCTAATAGAAGGTTAAAGGTAGCACTGCAATCACCGGCCAATAATACCTTGGCAGCTTTATATGACTCAACTACCACATGTAGATACCCCAATAAATTATCCTATGAGATGTTGAGGGGATAAACACACATCAGAAGATGAGCAATAACACAAAGATTCCTTTTTAGTACTTACATACTTCCCCTCAGAATTCCCAAGATTGTGCCTATAAAATTCCAATGAAGGAGTACAAAGGCAAGATATTTCCCTATGAAATTGGCTCCAACACAACTAAAGCAGCTCCTTGTTGACTTGCATGGGGGGACTGCAGGGGTTCCTTGGACAAGTTACATTTATCTTGTTTCATTATGTACATCTGCCAAAACGTTATACCTCAAAATGAGGGTACTCGGACTCCTAATGGTCCATGATATAAGGTTAAGGATAGTCAAGGGGCTCCTTCTCCCTCAGTTCGGTCATGGTCGCTTCTGCTTCTGCCTGGGGACCGGCCCGTGTGTCACAGATCAAAGTTAATAAGGTCCACAAAGGACCATTTAATGGACCCCAGTGTCCCCTCAGCTGAAGCCTTTGGAGGTGGGTGCCATGGAATGGAAACCAAATATTGGCAGATTTGCCGCAGACCACGAGAGCAGAAACATGACGCACGAACATACAACGACATGGATTTCACATGGATCAAAAGACATTCGACACAGGGTGCAAATGCTCTGTAGGGGCCGATGGACATTTCACAAGCATCAACACAAACATCAAGGCTGTAAATATTATGAAGCCAGAAATGAAAGACATCAACACCCGCCAGATGGTTCGTCCAGAGTGAATCTTGACACAGAACAGTATAGAATAAGCACTGGCAACGTCAATAGGTCTGGTGTTGGCATCCAGCCTTTTGTCTTTGTCAGTATTTGTTGTGTTTTTATCATGATTTTTTTTCCTAACTCTATTGTTGGTGAAGCTGTTGACCCTTGTAAATGAAATACATTGCCTAAAACATTTTTGGCGTCAGAAAGACGCATTGTCCTAGTAGTCTCCTGCACTTGAGGGAACCACTTTTTGTGTGGATGTGCTCCTTGTAAAGGGCAGAATGAGGTCACTCCAGTGAAGTTGGTCAATGGCTGAAGAGGGCTGAAGTGAGCTGACCCCTTCATCTTGCGGTATTCTGTAGTTGACTGGAGTGGGTGCAGTGGCGGACGATAATTTGAAGGGGGGCGGGTGGACCACATGCACACAGTTGCACTCACCCGTCTACGGGCACACTCAATCATACCCATCCATTCACAAGCGAGCACACACCCATTCACAGCACATATGCACAAATACACATACATTCATACATACACACACACACACACGCACGTAGCCAACATTAAAAAATACATAATAACTTCCCAGGCTGCAGCAGTGATCTCGGGTAGTGGGAGAGAAGCCTCAGTGGTTCTTGGAAGACGGGACTGGCGTCTCCTCATTGGCTGAACTCCTTATTGGTCAGCCATTGAGAGGAGGCAGCAAGCAGTCCCTTACCCATCACAGAGTGGGCGTGGTTCAGTGAGACGGCTGACCCCATCCCACTCTATAATGAGGCGTCACTGATGGGCAGTCGACCCTGAGCACTTTGGGGCTTAAAACGTAAGCACCAAAGTCTGAGCCTATCTGTGACGTACCCCCTCATCATGTGGAGGAGGGCCTCAAAGCGCTTTGCTGTGCTGAGGAGGCCACGCCCAGATGACTGTGAAATCTTTACCCCGGCAAAGTTCGGATCAGGTAACCAGGCGCCTGCGCATTTAGCGCTCGTACAGCACCTGACTGTCTGAGTCGAACATGAGGAGTCTGAGGATGACCTTTCCGCAGCCTGATATACAATCTAAAAATGGCTGATGGGACTCACTCAAAGTGGTCAATGGCAAACAAAACTCGCCCTCGCACTCAGCCATGCATTACTCATGACCTCTGAAGACAGGTTTAATGACATCATTTATTACTTCATCCACGATACTGTTGA
Source organism: Triturus cristatus (assembly GCF_964204655.1). Taxonomy (NCBI): domain Eukaryota; kingdom Metazoa; phylum Chordata; class Amphibia; order Caudata; family Salamandridae; genus Triturus; species Triturus cristatus. The sequence goes on from NC_140595.1 coordinate 802,178,683, forward strand.
ACCTATTGGTGAATTTAATTTTTTTTGAAGTTTTAGATTGTAACCATAACTTCACCTTAATTGTGTTTCAGTGAGTTTTTTGTAAAAGAAGGTCATATAATTTGAGTTCTAACCATAATGTTACTTCGACTGCGTTCAGGGAATTTATGGGATTTGGTTGTTGTTGATTGTTTGAGTTTTATCTAGAACTTTAACTCTTTCAGTTATATATTACATTGAAAAGTTTTGATTGCTAACCAATGCAGCACGGTTTGATAAACATGCACAAACTTTGCACAACCTGGCTAAGGTTTCAACATGGAAAAAAAAAAAAAAAACACACATTTTCAGTTCTCATCGTAGCTACAGTAGGAATGGGTGTTCTCCGCTACACCAAAAACCTCTGAACTGAATATACACAACTGTGGCATGAAAGTAGAACGGAGCTCGGAGGAGAGCCTTTACTTTGATTAGTTTGACATAAATCTATTCAGTAGTTTTTGAGATATTGGCACTTGAAAAAGGTGTAGAGCTGCATTTAAAAGGCAGAGCGAGCTTGGTGGCTAAAAAATATATATATATTTTTTTTTAATTACCTGCAACTTAGGAGCCATTTTAGGAATTTGGATGAGTTTTGGAAAACGCTTACTAGTTTTAGCTTACTTTTTGTATTTTTAAAGTTGTGAAGACCCAGTCAAGGGAGGGGCACAATTAATTTGGGCAGGGTAAAATGTGTAATTTGTTATTAAAACACAATGTATCTAAATTAAGTTTGCTAGCAATGTAACATGTTTCATTTCTACTGAATATCAAGTTTCATGCAAATCCAAGAAAGGGAAACAAAAATATCTTCTTGTGCCAATCATTTGTGCACTGTTCAATGAATGCAAATTTGCAGGCTGTTAGGAAGTTAAACCCAGTAAGTAAATCTCAGGTTTTTGGACAGGGGTTAGGAAGTTAAACGTTGCCAATACCTTTGGCACAGTTTCACGGAGTTTCACGGAGCTGTAAGAAACTTGACAAAACACTGAAAAAGTTTAGCGCACTCTAGATTCTTGGGTGTCGCACACATCTGTAGGAGGGCACAGTTAAGGGAAGCTGGGTCAAAATGGTGCTCATTTGCCAGTAACTTGGGTGCCGTTTAATTAAGCTGGATGCAAATTACAATAAAACAGCATCGCTGAGACAATTATATGGTTCAGACCTGATACAGATTAGAAACTTGGGTAGATTCCTTTCCCTACTGTACGTAGACTGGTGTTGGAATAGTAAATCTTACTACTCCTAAGTACAGCGCCCTCCAGCGCAAGTCGTTGAAACGACTTGCGTCGTAAAAACTGGGATGTCACATTCCGCGATTATGATCGCGTTGTAACATCACATTCGGGAAACATCCTTCACATTGCGGTGATTACACCGCGATGCACTTAGAATGCTGCCATTACAATGCAAGCGTTACATCGACTTGCACTGGAGGGCGCTATAACCTAAGGAATAGTAAGATGTACTATTCAAACACCTTCCCTACTGTACGTAGACTGGTGTTGGAATAGTAAATCTTACTACTCCTAAATACAGCGCCCTCCAGCGCAAGTCGTTGTAACGACTTGCGTTGTAAAAACTGCGATGTTACATTCCGCGATCATTTTGATCGCGTTGTAACATCACATTCGATTTAAATAGAGTGTGCTCCTACCAACCCTATCCTTACTGTTGAACTTTAGTTACAAACTTCCAGGAGGGGTTATTAGAGGCACTGACTTTGTAAAACTAGACAGGGGATGGTAAAAATTAGAGAAACACATGTCTCCATATCACCTTTTACAATAAAAGCTAATATGAAGACCTTGTTTGAGGGAGCCCCAAACAAGCTTTTGGGGAAATCACAAAATCCAGTATGAATGTGGAAACTAGTGAGGAACACTTGGGGAGAGAATGGGATCTTGAAATGGAGCCAGATATGTAGCCTGAAAGTGGGATGGCACCATTTGGGGATTTGTTTTTTATGGAATTATTTAACAGTTTCATATGGCACACCAGTGCCCCTGATGGGCATTAGTGTGCTGTACATGGAATATACCAGAGAAATGACAACGCAGCAGACATGGGAACTAGAATGACATTATCGGCGGCTGTCGAGATCGATGAGAGAAGTGGTAAGTCTTAGTTCACATGGAGAAGGACAAGTTGATATTTTAGATGCTTTGCGAATGTGAGAAGAGTGGGTTTACTTCTGATTTCTAGGAGTAAACATGACCAAAGGTTTTATTGTAGGTGAGAGGGACGGTGAGAAGCCTACATTTGCCAGAACATTTAAAAGTGAGGGGAGAAATAGAGTCTGTGCTTGGATGCGATGAGGAGGAATTCTATCATATGATGGTTGAGGCTAAAGAAGCTTTCAGACATACATGAGTGGAATTTTTCAAGATTTAAGGGGAGTGCGTGAATGGGTCAGGTAGAATGCACGTTGGAGAGTCCAATGGGTCAAGTAGAATGCATGTTGGAGAGTGCGGATGGGTCAGGTACAAAGCATGTTGTAGAATGTGAATAGGTCAGGTAGAACGCATGTTGGAGAGTGCGGATGGGTCAGGTATAACGCAAGTTAGAGAGTGCGGATGGGTCCGTCAGAATGCATGTTGGAGAATGCGAATGGGTCTTGTAGAACGCACGTTGGAGAGTGTGGATGCATGTTGGAGAGTGCTGATGGGTCGGGTAGAACCCACGCTGGAGAGTGCGGATGGGTCCAGCAGAATGCATGTTGGAGTGCAAATGGGTCTTGTAGAACGCACGCTGGAGAGTGTGGATGCATGTTGGAGAGTTCGAATGGGTCAGGTAGAATGCATGTTGGAGAGTCCAATGGGTCAAGTAGAATGCATGTTGGAGAGTGCGGATGGGTCAGGTACAAAGCATGTTGGAGAGTCCAATGGGTCAAGTAGAATGCATGTTGGAGAGTGCGGATGGGTCAGGTACAAAGCATGTTGTAGAATGTGAATAGGTCAGGTAGAACGCAAGTTGGAGAGTGCTGATGGGTCAGGTAGAACGCACGTTGGAGAGTGCGGATGGGTCCGGCAGAATGCATGTTGGAGAGTGCAAATGGGTCTTGTAGAACACACGTTGGAGAGTGTGGATGCATGTTGGAGAGTTCGAATGGGTCAGGTAGAATGCATGTCCGAGAGGGCAGATGGGTCAGGTAGAATACATGTTGGAGAGTTCGGATGGGTCAGGTAGAATGCATGTTGGAGAGTTCGGATGGGTCAGGTAGACTGCATGTCGGAGAGTTCGGATGGGTCAGGTAGAATGCATGTCGGAGTGGGCAGATGGGTCAGGTAGAATGCATGTTGGAGAGTGCGAATAGGTCTGGTAGAACGCACGTTGGATAGTGAGGATGGGTCAGGTAGACTGCATGTCGGAGAGGGCAGATGGGTCAGGTAGAATACATGTTAGTGTTTGAGGATGGGTCTTTCCAGTTTTTCTGAGATCAATCTCTCCATGTTTACCACTTCACCACACAGAGAGAAAGGAGAATAACAAACTGAAGGTGTGGTAATGTTGTGCTGAAGTTGTCTGGGTTTGGCAATGATATGTGATCGAAGAAGTGGTGTGAGTGAGGTAGTTGTGTGAGTGAGGTGGTAGTGAAGTGGTGTGACTAAGGTGGTAGTGAAGTGGTGTGAGTGAGGCGGTGGTGAAGTGGTGAGAGTGAGGCGGTGAAGTGGTGAGAGTGAGGCGGTGGTGAAGTGGTGAGAGTGAGGCAGTGGTGAAGTGGTGTGAGTGAGGCAGTGGTGAAGCAGTGTGAGTGAGGCAGTGGTGAAGCAGTGTGAAGTGGTGTGAGTGAGGCAGTGGTGAAGTGGTGTAAGTGAGGCAGTGTTGAAGTGGTGTGAGTGAGTGTTAGAAGGTGGTTCTGACACTATGGGCCGCCCGGATTTTTTGATTTTTGAGCACCTAATTGTTGAGCTTTTACTGTGGGGGAGCCTCATAAGTTGGGACTCACCCACAGTGAACTCAGGATGTAAGAGACTGCATGGGGATTTTACTGGTGTTCCCCTGGCTTGACCAGGCCACTGCGCAGCAGCTGGAGTAAGGGACACCGGGCTGGTTACATGCAGATACGTGTGCACACGTGTACGGGCAGCTCAGGGGAGATTCCTAGCGTGTGCAGTCTAGGAGCAGCTACAAAGTGAATGGTGTGGCAGGACTTATGCAGTATTGGGTGGAATAGGCTTTATACACTGGAAACATGCCAGGGAAAGTCAGTGTGTTTTACTGTGTTTTCACTTCATTATTTCCCTAAGGGAATGTGGGGCCCATGGCTAAATTAACTTCCACAAGGCCTACAGTTTCCAGACATGCACGAAAGTCCATTGTATTGGAGGTGAAAAGAAGTATTCTGCAGAGTCCAAAGTCATATTTGTACTGCTTTTGGGTCATCCAGAACTGTCATATTTCTGTGAGCCAGCCAGGACCAGACCCAGGCTGAGGGCTGACCTCAGCTGGATGGATTGATAACCTTTCTTCCACAAGCGAGGGCCTCCTCTCCACGAAGGGAAGATGGGAGGGTCTGCAGGCCAATCCATCAACTGCTGTCGCTGGGTGCCAGGCACGGGCTGCACCAAGGAGGGAAGGCAGCAGCCCAAGGAGGGAAGGCAGCGTGGAAGGAGTTGGGTTTCAGAGGCCATGTGGCCAGAGACACTGGACGAGGCCATTTTGCACAAACACAGAGGCTGGACAAGAAGGAGGGAGCAGGGGCAGGAAAAGTGATGTGTCGCTGTTTGATAGGACCAGCAGGCACTTTCTGTCAGCCCCCTACTCAACTTTTAAAAAGTGCTTGCACAGGAAGAGAAGCTCTCTCTGGGGTGTGGTCGGCAGAGGCAGAAGGTGCTGGAGCCTGGCGCAATGGGCAGTTGGAAGGAGAGACCCCCTGACTGCCCCCAGGACCCTACCAGCACCAGAAGGAAAGCCCAGGACCGGTGCGCAGGAGCAGTGGCCCCAGCGCAGGGAGAAGAGGGGCCCAGAGCCAGGCGAACGGCTGGCGCAGGGAGCCAGTGAAGACCGTTCCCTGCAGAAGGCATCCCCTTGGAGACCCTGAGGGAAGAGGAGAGTGTTCCCAGTGGCGGGGGCTGGCGAGTCCCAGAAGGAGAGCCTGGCGAGAGGCTGGCGCAGGGAGCCAGCGAAGACAGCACCCTGCTGAATCAGAGACCCTGAGGGAAGAGGAGAGTGTTCCCAGTGGCGGGGGCTGGTGAGTCCCAGAAGGAGAGCCTGGCGAGAGGCTGGCGCAGGGAGCCAGCGAAGACAGCACCCTGCTGAATCAGAGACCCTGAGGGAAGAGGAGAGTGTTCCCAGTGGCGGGGGCTGGTAAAGAGGAGCATGAAGTGCCCCATAATGCCTCGCCAGGAATTTGGAAATCTCCTGTTTTGGTGCTTTGTAGCCCCCAGAGGAGAGGGGCCACCCTCACTTGTGAAAAGGTGCTGGGGGGAGCGGCTGGGGGAGCACAGTCTTTCCCCCCCCCCCCCCAGCACGAATAAATCTGCCATTTTTGTGCCTGGTGGCCTCCAGAGGAGGGGGTCAACCTCATCTGTGAAAAGGGGTGCAGGGGGGCGGCAGGAGCACCGCAGTCTCCCCCAGCATAAAGAAGAACAGTCCACCCCTAAGTTTCACGGGGCATCTGGAAGAATAACCCCTCAAGGGCTCAGCAGAAGGGCTGAGTTGGGGATGTCTGGAGAAGGGCATCCCCTGGAGGTGAAGTGGTGTAATTGCACCGAAATGCATTTACTATTGGTTATTTCTTTTTAGGTGGACTGAAAGTCACATGTGTAAAGTGAAGTACCTGTGTAAGGTGATGTTAAGCTAAATGGAGTTATGTTGCTGGACCTTCCTGCTAGGGGGTCTGGCTGTATTTACGTAATCTCATGCTTTTACCTGGGATTCCTTTTAAAGTGAAGAGGCACACTGCAGGAGAAGTGTAGTTGCCAGGAGTACTTCTTTTGAAGGGACTGTAAGTCAAATGTGTAAGGAGATGTCATAAGCCAAGTGGGGTTATGTTGCCAGACAGTCCTGCTAGGGTGTCTGGCTGTTTATGCGCACTCCTGTGATTTCATCTGTGATGCCTTTAGGGGCTGTAATTGCAATGCATTCAAATGATCAACCAAGGTGATGAGTTCTGTCATTCTAAAGTGTGCGTAAACATGGATTCTTGCTGCTGCGCTTAGGTGAAGACCCCAGACTGCTAGCCCTTAAGATATAGAGGTGCATACTTTATGGTCAGTAGGAGATGCTCAGTCAGGGTCATGTGTCACCAAGGCAGGTTTACCCCTTTTTAATGCTTGTTGAGGTAATGGGGTGGGTCGCCACTGGGATGGTGCCAGTGCGCAGGGCCCTCGCTCCAGGTTATGTTCAACTAACTGCATTGGGGGCAAGTTGATGTGCATACATGGGAGTGGTGGTACTAGACCCCACCCCCCCTGCGGGAGGGGTGGAGATGTTATGCAATGTCACAAAGTAATTCCAACAGCTTATGTATATTTGTAAATTGGTGCATAGTATTGAGTGGTGTGTGTGTTTAATAAATGTACTCTTACTTTTATAAAGCAAAGTACAGACTGGACAATCAATTATTGAGTGTTATTTTTGTGCACCTGCAAATGGCGATTACTAGCCCACACCACCTCCCTTGAGTAAGCCTCAGACTGCTCTGCAACGCTACCCTCTGAGAGTCAGGCGCTACAATTGGGTGTTTGGTTCCCAGTGAAGGACAAATGTAGTCATGTTATTTGTGCAGGCCTCACAGATGCTGCCTCGTTTTCCAACAGTGAGGCAGTGGTGAAGTGGTGTGAGTGAGGCAGTGTTGAAGTGGTGTGAGTGAGGCAGTGGTGAAGTGGTGTGAGTGAGGCAGTGGTGAAGTGGTGTGAGTGAGGCAGTGGTGAAGTGGTGTGAGTGAGGCAGTGGTGAAGTGGTGTGAGTGAGGCAGTACTTAAGTGATGGTTACTATCAGTTGGATTGACGGTGCAGGACTATGGTGTTTTAGCACAGTGGTGGCAGTGTGTGATGCTGTGAGGTAGATATACACGGACTGGGGAGAAAGTCATGGTGACAATCGTAGCGCAGTGGTGTGAGTGGTGGTGGGTGGTTGTGAAGTGCTGGTGGTTGGTATTGTGTACTGACAAGAACAGTGCTGGTGGTGGACGTGCAGTGAAGTAGGGGTGTGGATGCAGTAGTGTTCTGTGGTGGTAATGTTTTGGGGTTTTTAAAATTGAAGGACGAGGTTAGCACCTCAGAGGGGAGTGGTGACACACTGGTGTGCTGTGCAGTGATGTGAGGAGTGGAGTGATGCATTATAGGGTAGAGCTGTGTCATAAAGGGCAGTGTTGTGCTGTCAGGGTGGGGGGGGGCTTCATGCCCCAGGCCCTGCACTTTCCAGTGGCCCACTCTGCTTCAGCTAAAGTTATTTTTACTTTCTTAAATGAAAGCAAGCCTACCATCTTCTTTAATTAAAAGACTGTTTACCTGACCACAGCGGTAGGTGGCGCCAGATGCCATCTTTTCTCTTTCCCTGGATTACTTTTTTTCTTTTTTTTTTAATACCTTGAAAGAGGTGCTCTGTCTGACACCTGGCAGAAAATTAACCAGTGCACAGGGGACTCGCATTGCAGTTTAGCCCAAGGCCTCGCAAAACCGTCGGACAGGCCTGGTGCTTGGGTGCTACCACGTATGTGGTAGTAACGTAACATATCCAATATGTGTGTCCACTGCAAGTCCCCTTAAGAAGCACAACATAATCAATAACCAAATAACAACAAATAACCAATAACAAAACCCCCAACATCAACTCTTCATCCATTCACTCTCTTCACCCACTCCGAACGCACCTCTCCTTCCACTCCATAACCGGTTCCGTTCTTGATCCATTTCACAGATCTCTCCTAGCATCCTCCCCGGTATCATCTGGCATTACACTCATGCCTCCAGTTTCCCCATCATTCACTCTTCCCCCCCACTCCCTGAGGGATGGGTGCGCCCGCTATTGACTTCCCCTACCCTCCCAAGTACCGCTAACCCTGCAGCCCATCCTAAACTGGCACTCTTCGCCAAACCTAGTCCCGAACCCTAGTAACTGCAGGGTGGGTGGGTGGCCTTCGCTAACTACACCCTCCCGATGATGCCGAGAATGCAGGAAGAGGAAGTCGCCTTCCTCCCCTGCATTCTTATACCCACTCCCTAACACCCCACCCCCTGACCCCACCTGGTCCTCCCCTGCGCGAAAGACCCCGGAGAAGACTAGACTAGTCTGCGACTGTGCTTCCCCCGGGGCCCACCATCACAAACTGAGCAGGTTACGAAAGATCTATTTTTATGAGATATTTGACTGGATGTTGCTGCCACACAAGTGACCCTGAATTTCCCTATAAATGACTACTGTCCATGGACACAAAGAATGAAACAAGCGCGAGAGTGTGACGCACCTCTATTGTTGAGCCGCAAGCGCGCTTTGAGAGCGGACTCCGGCTGCCTCCGGGATGAACGGAGCACGTGATCACAACAAAGGGCACGGCACCCGCCCCTCTGGGATACCCGAGAACCCAGGGGAGGACGTTATACTTTGTCATTAAACTACCCGGGGAGTGTTCGGTTCCCATTTGCTTTTCCTAAAAGGGACAACATGCAGATCAGCTTAAAAGTCACAATGGAAAAAAAACAGCTCAAACAGCCTCATTGTTTAGTTTAAGAAAAGGATAGCAGTCTACCTAAATGTAAATAGCTTCTGGAGACTTTGTTTCCTTGTCTGTGGCTAATGACTACCGTAAAAAGAACGGCTGTACAGACTCATATGGGAAATATGCAGGCATTAGCAACGCCTATAGATTGGGTTTTGTATCAGGAAAGAAGCCCTCTCGGTCTCAGAAAGAAAGAAAGAAATTGCAATCTAACTTAATGAATTTGTATGAAATCGCACCTTGGGATTCTGAGTGACATCATAGACAACTCTAGCAGAATCTTGTGAGTGTACTTTTGTATTTCTACGAATGTAAAATCACCTTTAACACATTGAGAATGTGTGACACTCGGTGTTATATATCATAACATAACGTGTATTCATAAAGCACACATTCAACCAAGGGTATCTTGAAGCTGAACAGATGTTTATTGTATCCCAACTCAATGGTACTCATTTTATCAACCTCGGAAGTATGAAAGGCTGAGTGGACACGCCGGGATATGAAGTGACCATGAGGTCGAACACAGGTCCCTACAGTGGACGCATTAGTCCACTAAGCAAATGATGATATGAAAGAAGAAGCAGACAAAGGAGTGACCCAGGCATTGGTCCTGTTAGACTTATCTGCGGCCTTTGACACAGTAGACCATGACATCGTAATCGAATGTGTCAGGGCTGCAGGTGTGCAGGGATCTGCATTAGACTGGATAAAGTCCTTCCTTTCTGGCGGCTCACAATCGGTTCGTCTCACCCCTTGTTCCTCGTCAAATGTAGGGCTTAACTCTCAGAGTACCGCAGGTGTCCTCTCTGTCCCCCCATCTTTTTTATATCCAGCCACTGTCATCAGCTAAAGTTGAATACAGATGCGACTGAAATTGTAACGACTACAAACAAACTGCATAGCTAAAACCTTCCAAAAAACACAGTCCGGAACCTTGGGTTGATTATAGCTGAAGAACTATCTATGAAACCTCAGATAAGAGCAGTAACCTAATTTTGCTTTTTTTTATGTCAATAAAATGACAAAAATCCAGAAATATTTCACTCTTGAAGCCATTGCTCAGATTATAAATCGCCTTGTTTGTGTCCTGCATCGACTATGCAAACTCACTCTATCTGGGACGTCCTAAGGGACTGAATCAGAAGCTGCCGCTGACTCACAACCAGGCTGGTCTGGTGCCAGCCTAGACACTGACACTAAACCTTTGATGGCAAAATGACACTGGCTGCCTGTCACCCAGAGAACCATATTTAAAAGGTGCATTTGTTATAAATCTCGTCATGGTAAAAATCCTACCTTGGTGACCTCCAGAATCCAGAACTATACTCCCGAACGTATCCTTAGATCAGCTCATCAAAATCTGCTTGTGGTTTCCAAGTACAATAAAACAAGCATTGGCATAGCCAATAGGTCTCGCTTTTGGGACCCTATAAGTATTTAGTTATGCAGCACAATATCCTTGGTGCAACAACATCAACTGTTGTATGTCTAAACACTAATAAGGTCCGAAAGGCGAGACCTATTAGCTATGCCAATGCTTGTTTCACTGTGCCGGTCAGCCGAATGACACTGCCCTCTGAATTTACATTTAAGGGTGCTATTTATGACCATTTTCCGGCAAACATGCAGATACACGAGGCCCATAAATAATGAATATTTTAGAGGGAGGGAGTTTACCCATGGACACCCCCCTTAAGCTGCTAAACACTGGTAACCCCAAATCGTCACAGTGCAAGAAATATGTTCAAATGTCCTTTATGCCCAGGGCACTATGTGCAATAAAACCTCAAATTTACAGGCATCTGCAGCATCCTCATCCAAAGGTAGAGGGTTTCTCAAAATAATGGGATGTTCTTAGTTATTCTATTTCTATTTTGTTGCTCTCTGTAAAGACCCCACAGTGGTCAAGCCCTTTTAAAGTCCTATCCTTTCTATAGAAATGCTCTCTAGTTCGGCCTGCCCGTCTACCAAATAAACAAGCATTGGCATAGCCAATAGGTCTCGCCTTTGGGACCTTATAAGTGATTAGCCATGCAACAGTTGCATAACTAAATACTTATAAGGTCCCAAAAGCGAGACCTATTGGCTATGCCAAGCAGCCTTGCGGCTGGGAAAGTGAAAGTGATCGCAATCAAACATCAAAGCGGCAGTGCGGCTGCGAAAGTGATTGCGATCAAACATCAAAGCGGCCACGAAAGTGAAAGTAATCGCGGTAAAGCGCGACGCGCGTGCCCGCGCACATGCACTGTAGCTCTAGGCTGGCCTGGTAGCACTTTTTGAAGCCCTTTCAATAAGTCTCGCCAGACCAGCGCATGCGCTGGGTCAGGCGAGACCTAACAAGGCCACCCTATAAGCACAAAGCATTTCAGTTCGGTGGATTTTTTGCCTCCACTGTAACTAGCCAACCACCGCAGTGCATATGCCTCAACCTGCTCTCGTCAAGTCGAGAATCACCTTTAAAACTCTCTGCCTCACCTACAAATGCCTTGCGTGGCCCACTACCAACTACCTCTGGAAAAAAATCAAACCCTGCCAGGTTTGCTGCAACATCTGGTCCGACCAAGCTAACTTTCTACAGGTCCCCTGAAACAAGTGCAAAGGCAGAGACAAACTTCTCAGTCATAGGACCCTCCAGTGAAATGACCGCCCACCACACACACAGACACTAGGTATGGCAGTGAAGCCAATCTCACGTGCAACAGACAAAAAATACATTGCACCGACTTCACCTCCTGGACTTCTCCAGTGACTCAGCAAAACTCCGCCAAGGAAGCAGGGACGTTATTTGGACCATGCTGCCGGAAGAAGCTCACCCCTTGCAAGCTCCCAGAAGCAATTCGGTTTCACAGCGCACATGATACACATTCTAAAAATAATGAGACCAGGTAAGTGCACATTAAAACACATAGGTAAATACGTCCTAAATTGGAAAAGCTGCTAACTTGTGTTTTTCCTGCAGACAGTCAAATAAATCTTAAACCTCCCCACCAACTCAACATCGCCCCCCTCCCCTCGACTGACATTGCCAAAAATGAAAGTGGAAGATCAGCAAACATGAAATAGGTGAGTCATGCGGGAGAAAAATCGCAATGGTGTGCAAACAAGATTGCTTTTAGCAAGCAGCGCTTAAAAGTTGTTTTGTCTCCGCTGGATTTCGCCGCCTCAGTCTCATTATGCGCCTCTCTCGCGGTTTCTTTATTTGGCCTGCCCCCCTGTCACTGACTACATTTGGACACAGCTGTTAATCCATTTGCATCATTCTGAGGGCTCAGTGGGGAATGCGTTAAAGGAGCCCGGTGTGGACACGCAGAGGTGATTATTGATTTTACCACTGGCCCGGGAGCTTCATTAACTAAGTAGCTTCCGAGGCTCGTCCGTTATACACTGACACCGAGGGAGATCAAAGGCCCATTAGGGCGGCCATTACTTCTGGTAACTCATCAGCTCCGAGCTTAGGGGGAAAGCGTGTTCCGCATGAGCGCTCCTGCGAGCAGTTACTGCAGCCCGGGCAGGTAAGACGCAACGGGCTGTCATTCTTTGAAAACTCCCGTTCTGTCCGGCTTCCTAATACATGGCCCGGTGTTTATCCTCCAGGTGAAAAGCCTCGGCAAGTGAAGGTCATCAGACCGCAAGTTTTCTGTCAGATTCGCAATGTGTCTGTCAGGAGGACCCTAATGAACAGTTCAACCAGGAAGAATGTTTGTTTTTTCCCGACACAAGAAAAGACGTCCTTTTGTTCCCTAAAACGAGTCCAAATGATTTCTCAGGGTTCTCTTTCTGGACAGAAAAAGTTCTGAAACTCCACGAGGGCACTCACTGCTTCTTGTAACACCAAAGAGACAAGGGGCTTGAGAGCTCCCTTATCAGTAAAGAGGTTTGTTGTTAACACTAAACACAAGCATTGGCATAGCCAATAGGTCTCGCTTTTGGGACCTTAAAAGTAGATTTACTTTTGCTATTATCGCGGCACGTAAAGCGTGGGTGCCGCGATTATAGCAAAAGTAAAGAAATAGAAAAAAACATCTCTTTCTTTACTTTTGCTATAATCGCGGCACCCGCGCTTTACGTGCCGCGATTATAGCAAAAGTAAACATACTAATAGGGGTCCCAAAAGCGAGACCTATTGGCTATGCCAATGCTTGTTTACTTTTCGCGCAGGGGAGGGGGGCTGCGAGATTCCCTTGCGGGAGCATGCGACCATGTGGCGCCACCATATGGCGCCACGCGCTCCCGCAAGGAAATCGCCAGACGTGCACTCGTTGCCATTGCAAGCAATGCAACACGTGCAAGTTTTTGTCCCCAAAGCTGTGCCAATGGCATTAGGTCTCTTTCCTATGCAGCGCATGCGCGCTGCGTAGGCGAGACCTAAAGAGACTGTCCGGCACAAGGTTTGCCATGACTGCCCCAAACATATGGAATTCTCTTCCCCCATACATTGGAGCCACAACTTCCTACACGAGCTTTAGGACCTCACTAAAAACATGGCTCTTTGGACTGGCTTATGGATAAGCTCCGAGTCCTTTGCATCTTGTGCATCAGTGTCGTGAAACCTTTTTGGTGTACAAACGCTTTAGACATACTCAGTAACATAACTAAGCCACCAGACCATGCTATATCCGTGCAAGACAAAGTACTGTTGCCTCCCTGCCGACTACATGCACTTCAGTTCAAACTACACCACAGATGCACTGTGCTAATACCCTTTCAAGCTTATGCTTTAATCTGTTGGTGCTTTGTATACTGGAGCTGGAACAATCGGGACAGCTGGGCTTCCGTACCAATCACTCTCCGACTGCATCGTTGCCTTTGATCCTGTACAATACTCAACTGCCTTTGAATTTGTTTGCACTTTACAAATCACACATACATACATCCTCCCTCGTAGTGCACAAGAAAACTAGAACCGCTTCTCTCCCATCTGCCCTGTAACATGTAAGGTGTAAGGGCAGAGTGCACTAGGGGTCATATTTTCAAGAGGAAGTGTGAGTGACCATGCAAACATATTCTCTATCTGATATTACACCCCCGCCTCCCAGTGCCGGGTTCATTGTTCTGAGAGTTGCTCTTTGTGGCATTTGATTTTACCCTTAACCCCTTCGCCGCGGCACGAATGCTCATGACGGAACCACGCCGTCATGAGTCACGGGCGAGCTGTGCTCATGACGGAGTGGTTCCGTCACGACTCCGCCCACTCGCGCTAATCGCCCGCACAGGCGGGGAATCAGCGCTGCATGGGCAGAGCGGCCGCCAACGGCCGCAGCATGACGGAACCACTCTGTAATGAGCACACGGCGCCCGTGGCTCATGACTGAGTGGTTCCGTCATGAGCAGCGATGAGGTTAATATCTCTCCTATGTTTATGGTGACTTTTCTCTTGTGGAGATCAATTACATGCTAGTCTATTTCTTGTTCTCAGACTTCTCCGTGAGATTATATCTCAGGAGTAGGCGAAGAACAGATGTGTGTGACGTACCTTTAAATATAAACTCCGCCTCCTTGCAGTTGTAGTGCAGCCACTCCAGGAAGCAGCGTTCCTTCAGCGACAGGTTGTGGTGGCTTTCTGTGAAGTCCCACAGCAGAATGTCTTGGAACGCACGGACCTCTTCTTTGACCAGCGCCATGCGTCCCTGACTCGGGACTGTGGCCATCAGGAACAGAGGCTTGACCTGGTAGCCTGACACCTCTCTGTCCACTGCCCAGGTCTGACGGAGGGCCGATCTCCTGTCGCTCGATGCCGGGTGGGACTTCATGGCTAGTAGCAGCAGTGGTCTCCCGCCAGGGGAGTGGCAGTATCCAGGCTTGTCCACCAACAGGGTACAGTTGTAGCTCTGCAGGTGTGGGAACTCTGCCTCGTGCTGGGTGAGGTTGAGGTGGTAGGTGTAAAAGTCATCCTTCATCGTAAAGGAGTGTCGTTGAGGTCTGGAGCGGATGCCTTTAAGGCGGGCATCATGCAGATTGCTTAACATAAGGACCCAGAGAGCAGACACTGCGATAAGAAAGAGGCCAACAAATGGAAATCTCCGGCCCCATACCTTCATCATCTTCAAACTCTTTTCACCTGTTGACGAGAGAACAAAGGGTTACTTTCCAAAAGCCCATTACAAGGACATTCATTTTTGATATGGTTACAAAACTCTGGCGGCGATGCTTGAGCGGTCAGCGTTCAACAATACACTTTCTAGGGAAGTTGTTTTCCGGGTGTCTGATCAACTTAAAACAGGGTCAATGTCCCTAATAGCACGAGACCCAAACAAGGTGCTTGTCGCATTCATGAAAAGCATCTCCTCAACCAAACAAATTCAGTCAGAGATAAGAAGAGGAGCAAATGTATCCAGAAATCTTATTCTCGAGAAAAAAAAAACCTAAGCCAGACTTTTTGTTTTAAGAAGTAAAAGATACATTTTTCCGACATTGCAATACATTTTGACAAATTCTGCAGTACAATCCAAGGATCTGCAGGACTGAGGGGCATTATTTCCAGGATTTAATTTCGAAATAATGGTGTGACACATGATCGGATATGCATTCATTATGGTGGCGAGAATAGACGGGTCCAATAAGGAATTCAGATGATTTTCCGAAAGGCCAGTAGAGCTGGGTCTGAGTCAGCAGCATGCACCAAGGAGGAGGAGGATAGTGTGGGGACCTCAGTGGCAGTCGATATCATTTAAAAGGGGGTGGGCGGGTGGAGCAGGCACGCGGAGGGGAGCGCGGAGGGGATTAATAAATAAAAACTAAAAGCTTACCTCGTGATGACGGCCGCCTCGCCTCTCGCTGCTTCTCTGCTGCTCCCAAAAGCCCATGGGACAGCATCACGTACTCCCCATCTAACCCCTGCGCTGCTCTCAAGCAGGAGAGCAGCGTGGGGATTGACATGAGCATGCTGAAGAGACGCTCGCTCAGGCACAGGGAGTCTGTGCTGTTTCTCCAACCCGGCTGTACAATGCAGAAAGCAAAGTGCGCATGTCAGTTTGGCTGACCTAAGCCAGCCGGCCAAACTGACATGCGCACTTATGATTGCACCAACAACTCCTCCTTCCCCCTCCCATGGCCAGGCCCGACCTCTCCCTCCACACAATGGCTCAGAGCCAGTAGTTAAAAAAATCAAATAGTAAGATATAGTTTTATTTTTCAGCTGCTGACTCGAAGCCAGTGGGGCGACGCACCTCCGCCACTGCGGAGGAGCTGCTACTGCTCAGTGATCCACAGAAGATAGACCTGGGAAGGAAGAAAATGCAAGATAAGGAGGGAAACAACACACTGTGACCACCCTTAGCATCATGGGGACCTTCTCTGGCATGATATGGAGTATCTCTATCAGATATTCACTATCCCAGAAGGATTGAGGTCATACTTGGAATGGTGGTGCCTTTCGTTAGTATCATGCGGGTCATCCCATGCAGGATGCGGTCTTCCCAGGAATCTGAACATGGGC
Organism: Triturus cristatus; assembly: GCF_964204655.1. Taxonomy (NCBI): domain Eukaryota; kingdom Metazoa; phylum Chordata; class Amphibia; order Caudata; family Salamandridae; genus Triturus; species Triturus cristatus. Next base: position 802,194,805 of record NC_140595.1, read on the forward strand.
AGGTGAACCAAAAGACGAAAAGCTTGTAGGTGAGGGCATACATATTGTCGTTTCTGAAAATGATGAATTCATATTTTGGATAATTGGTTTGTTTTCTTGAAAGAAAAAGCTGCCATTTGGGGACAAAAGGAGTGTATTTTCAGAAAATGAGAAGTACATTTTGCTGAAAATCAGTATATTTGTTGAAGTGATAAGAATAACATTTATCAGGGATGCGCCAAGTTCCAAAACGTATGACTTTGTTGAATAACATTTCAACTTCAATGCAGTTTAGTGGAGGCTGGCACGTTTTGTTTACAGGAGAATTCCTACAAAATGGGTTTTGCAGTAAATATCCCAGGGTTGAGCCACTTTTAACAGTGCAATTAACGAGCAGAAAACGTTTGTGGGACAATTCTTCTGCAAACTGATTTCTGCAGGAAAGTTAGCTTTCCTGGCAAACTTCGTACAGGCAAAGGAGTGCATTTTCACAGCCTGGCAAGAAGATGTTTGCTGAAAATAGCCCCAGTATTATCCATTTACTACCAAGCTGCTCCATCAGTGTATGTGGTTCCTCCTTTGAGGAAGGTTGCAGAAACTGTTCACATCTACCACAAAGGTGAGTGTAACCAACTCCCAGCTCCCTCAAGTCCCATCAACTTGCGCAAGACATCACAAAATAATTTGGAGATGGTGTAGGAGGCTGGCTCCGTCTGTAGTGTCCACCTATGGTGAGGCACTGTGCACTGAGTCGAAGCAACCCTCAGTGTTCGTGTTCAGGTCCCTGAAAACCAAAGCTCTCAAGGGATAGCTGTGGAGAGCAGCTAAGACTTGTTCAGGAGGGTGTAAAGCGGGTGCATGTACCACTATGGTCAGTCAGCAAGCTTACACATAAGAAAACCCACATCAGGGGAGTATAAACATACTTTATATTTATTAGCACATACTAGACACTAACTTGGTATATCTCCTGCCCGGATATATCAAATACACACAAGAAATAATTCAGAAATAGGTAAGCAGCATTGAAAAATACATAGGGCCCCTACCAGGGGGCCAAACCACATACTAAAATAGTGGAATGTGAAATGGTAACCAAAACGGGACTAATACCCAAGAATAAAGGACCCCAGGGGAAGTTTGGAACCACCCAAGGTGAGTAGCCAGGTACCCAAGGCGCCCGGGAGCAGAGTGGATACACTGGGTCAAATGTCCATAGGATAACACCAGGTAAGTCATGGTTGGATTTTTACTATTCCAGGACCCTTCCCACAGAACCCCGACCGAACCACTTGGATCAAGGAAGGTTGCACTCGTTTATACCCAGGAAACCTACACCAGCGAGCCCGGGTGCATAGATAGGGGTGAAATGGTGCCAGGATCGCTAATTGATGCCAACGGAGGATCAGCAGCTACAGAGTCTTGTGAACAAGGCCAGTGGAGCCATGACATGGAATCCAGATGAGAAAAACCTGAAAGCAGAGTCCGAACTACCCAGCGGTGACCAGGAGGCACTGGGGCATAATACCAGCTCTTGTCGGAGGCTTTTGCTGTAACACGGTGAGGTTGAAGTAGCAGCTGTGGAGACCAGGCGATGATCCAGGAGCACAGAAGCCATCCACGAGCTGTCCCACGCCAATCGATGAGTGCAGAAAGGTCAGTGGCCAGCAGGACCACCAACAGAGCTTGGCAAACGCAAACAACGGTTTGCGGGAGAAGATGCTGTGTTTCAGACTAGCAAGGTCTGTGGGACTAACCCAGCAAGGACAAGTCAAAGCCGGCCCTCAGCAGGCATGAAAGCCAGCCAGAATCGATGGGCCCCCTCAAGGACCCTCTGCCAGCAGGTTCAGGAAGTCGCAGGGACGCCTTAGCAGCACACAGGTGATGAAGGCCCATGGTTCAGAGGATGCAGGCAGAACGTTGTTCTAGGAGCTGTGTAATACTTGAGGCTGGGGCTTCTTGGAGCTTGAAGATCTTCCATGAAGACAGCCAACAAGCCTAGGCAAACAGACGCAGTGCATAGGGAGGTGGTTCATGTCAGCTGGAGAGGGATTTCAGTCTCCCAAGTTGCAGGGAAGACGGGTCAAGCCTCTGGAGAACCAACAAACCACAACCTGTGTTGCAGAGCCGGGCAATGTCCATTGGACAACAGGATCAGCAAACTGGCCGTCTACGTAGAGGTGCCTGCGGATGCAGGGAAAGGACTCCTTCACTTCAAGGGAGATTTCTTCTGGTTTGGATGCAGGCAGAGTCCTTGGTGACTCGGAGGAAGCATGGCCACGGAGTTTCAGTGCTTGAAGAGACACAGGGATGAAGAAGCAGCAGGAATCTTCCCATCAGGAGCAGTCTTGTCTTAGGTCCTGGCTTGAAGAACAGAAAAGTTCCAATGTCCACCACCAGAAGAGTCTTTAAACAGTCTTAAGATGACAAGCAGTCAGAAGTTGTTGAATCTAAGGACCCACCCTCAGAGGAGCCACTAAGTAACCCCAAAAAGGGGAAGGGCACCTTCTATGGGGACCCACCTATCACGGGGGGGGGGGTCAGGGACGCTACTCAGCTGGCCTAGCCAGTCAGGTGCTCTTGGGGGCCCAGATTCAACTTGGCAGAATCAGGTGGCCACCTAGAGGAGCTCTGAGGACCTCCCTAGGGAGGAACTGGACAGGGGTGGACACCTCCCTGTCCTTTGTGTGGTGTCACACTAGAACGGGAGTCAAGGAAAACCCCAGTACGTGGTAATATGCAATTAACACTAGAATCTGTTTAGTTGCATGATTCCAACATGTTTGAAACCAAACATGACCGGGTTCGGGCAGCCATTATGTAGTTAGACATCTTGACTTGCCAGTGTCTCCTACATACCTTATAATGGCTGTCCCGCACTTACAAAGCCCAGAGAATGGAGTCTGGGGTGTGTAGGCATACCTATGCTCATGCAGGGGTACCCACACACCACACACTTAGAACCATGCACCCTGCCTTTGGACCGAGGGGCCTACTTCAGGGGGGACTTATAGGTAAACAGTGCAGTGACAAAGATATAAAGGAAACCTTTCATCTAAGGACAAAGGTGCATGAACCATTTCACATGGTCTGCAATGGCAGCTCTGCAGACACAGTTTGCATAGACTCCCATGAGTGGCCTAATACATGCTGCAGCCCATGGGAGACCCCTGGTGCACCTATGCCCTGGGTAGCTCAGTACCATATACTCGGGACTTACAATGGTACCCCAGTATGCCAACTGTGGGGTGTACAAAGTACTTACCAGAGAATTTAAAGGAGAGGGCACTGCTACTAGGGTCCTGGTTAGCAGGATCCCAGTAAACTACAGTCAAAAAACACTGACACCAGGTATCTATGCCAAAAACATCCTACTTTCCTGCAGATGGATCCTAAACCTTTTTACAAATCTGGCTACACTACAAGGTCCTTTCAGTGGCCCAAGCTTTTCTTGTGTAGATGAAAATGAATGCCCAGGTTATTTATCATCACAATTACACAAGTCAACCTAAGATACGACCACCTGGAGTGCTTTGTGGAAATCTCCGATGGTCTGAAGTGAACTCTGCTGCCCTAGGTACATATACAGTGATGCGTGGAGCCACTGTATGTATGTAGCTGAACTATGATGATAAACTACGGAGCCCACCCGGTCACAGCGAGAAACGTCTTCCTTAGAACTTTCATGCAATTGTTTAGGGTCACTCCTTTGACCCCCACAAGGTTGGAGTTGGCCCATGACGATGCTGGTCAAGTGGTGGTATGAAACGCCTCCTTTTCTAGGTTACGCTCCATCTCAGCCCCCACGCTAGGTATTACGCTCTTAGTTCTCTTCCTGGTTTCCACGGTTTTATTATATTGAGTCAGAACCGAAGACTCTTCACGTACGCTGCTTCAGGGGGTCCCCAGAGTGTCTTAGTGGTGCATTTACTGGGTGCTACATTTTTTGATCATCAAATACTTTGCAACCGTAAGGCGACCTGTCCACACCCAAATCCCTGGTTGTGTTGTATCGCATGTTTGTGTAATGATACTACTGGTTGAGCGAGCCTCCAAAATGTAGTAGTATTATTCATTCATTCATTCATTCATTCATTCATTCATTATTTCATGATGGATGCCCCAATTGCACATGCAATGCCTTGATCATTGAAACCATTAGGCATTTTTTAAAATATTTTTGTCATATCGATTTGTATTGTGTGAAGATGTTAGCAAAGTGCATGGTCGGCCGTCATGGGACGTCGTGGCTCAAGTGAGAAGCGAAACACTGACAAGCACAACAGACCGGTCATTCCATTCAGAGGGGCTCTGGTGCCGGGTCTACAAAAAACCGTTTTCAGGCATTTGTGAAACTCTAAGGATTATCCATCTGTTCCCAATGCCGAGGCCAGCCATTCTAAGAGTTTCCTGGTACCAGTGAGAAGGCAGGGGCACCAGGTCTCCCTTTTATTTTTACTCGTTTTATTGCGACTAAGCCCACTGTGCCATTCTTCAGAACATAAGAGATGCCACATGAAGTTTGGGAGGTCTGGGGAGAGGGTGGAATGTGCATCATTTAAGAAGAGAGAAGTGGAAAGCAGGAGTTGGGGCAATGAAGAGTTAAACATCGAACTTCAATTCTCATCTTACCCCATGTGATAAATGCACTAAGCCCAGTGCTTTAAATGGGGAAAACTAAGTGCAGGTACTCATTAAAAGAGAGGTGTGGCAAGTGCGAGGGGCTAGGGGTGGGGCTAAGGGCAAAATATGATCCATGATGAATTCTGTACCAGTTGCAGCACATATTAAAACACATGAGAAATGCGTTTATGGCAAAAAAACAGATTAACTCATTCCACAAAATGAGTCATGATGGCACTTTCACCGGTATGGTCACTGTGCACCTGATTGACAGTGCAGGGTCTGTCTAGAGACCCTGCCCTGTTAATCACAGCCTGACACAAGCCCTCTCACCCCCCTGCAGTTTGGGGACATTCAAATGGGCACTGCTGGAATCTTCACCAGCAACTCTGCAAAAGGCTACTTCCGCCGAGTTCATTACAAGCTCCTCCGAAGCAGAGCCCCTCTGCCCTGCACTGGAGGAGAAACCTAATCTGAGCCTGCCATAGTGCCATGCCATGGATCAGGGTACCGGTACTCTCCCTGGCTACAGAGAAGTGCCGGTACTGACTGCAAAAAAATTCGAAAGTGCCGGTACTCAGTACCGGTGAGTACCGGCCCATTTAAAGCACTGACTAAGCCTGGATCTCAGCAGCCTCCAGCAGCTAAAGGTACCAGAGTCAAAGATCTGGTGTAGGCTACTGAGTGACTTCGAGGGAATCCACTTCTTCCCAGGTAACCTGGTGCTGCTACGTCAGGACCAACGCGATACGGAGCGGCAGTCGACGCCGAGGCAGGCTGCAATCTTTGTAGTCTTATCAGCAGCTAGTCTGCAGCCCAAAACAAGCACTGCTATCTTACTTCAGCCTAGCTAGCACCAAGGCCACCACAACCTGGGCCTCCGCTGCCAAGGGAGAGAAGGATCCGAGAAATGGTTTTAAAGTGAAAGAAACCTTGAGTGAGTGCCGGACACCATTGAGCTCGGGGCAGAAGCCGCTCCATGGCTCTGCAGTAGGCCTGGGCGGAATTTTGATTACGCCGGAGTAATTGAAGTAATTTTGGCAACCCCGCTTTACTCTTTGACCCAGAATTTGGATAATTACGTGATTACTCCTGCTCGCGTGATTAAGAGATATTTGAGTGGAAAAATCCTAGTGCAAAAGCACATTTAGCGAGCGTCCGCTCGATATTTGTTTTCTGCTGCATTTAGTGCTGTTTCGTAGCACAAAATTCATCATTGTGTCCATTTTGCTGAGAAAACACGGTAGTAAGTTGGGGAAAAATCCTACCCGAAGAACAGGAGAGAGGATGTGGCCTTACGGCTAGAGCGGTCAACCTCGAAGCTGGGGAACCGGGTTCGAATCTCGGCAGGGACACTCAAGCTCTGATTCTGATTCACTTAATCTCTCCATGCACAATAAAAATGAATGTGTCCATCTGTACCGCAACTGGTGCTCATGGAAAGCGCTCCGATACCTTTGGGTCAAGTTCATGCTAAATAAAAGTCCGGAAAGAATATATATATATTTTTTTAAACACATTTAGCAACCGGGAGCAGCTGCTCAAATACACTATTCGTCTTGTGTTGCATTTAGTACTTTTTTTTAGCACAAAATGTATCCAGAGCATTTTTGCACTAAGAAATAGCACTAAATACAGAATTACTCTTCCTGTGTAATTTATGCATAATCTTGTGGAATTGTTGGGTAATTCCATGTGATTGCATAAGCCGCGCCGCCCCAAGCCTGCAGGCAGATGAAGGGAGCAGAAGGGATCTGTGCTGGGCTCATCAGATCTCCACAATGCTCACTACTTTGCTATGGTTCTGTTGTTCCTCTCTGTGTGTCTCAATCTCAGTCTGAAATCGAACACTGTTGTGGGTAAGCACGGTGCGCTGCCAGGTTATGCACTCACCTTGTAGGTCGGTAAATGCTGGTTTGTAGTTAGTGTGACCTGACTTTAGTGTCAGTGTGCGGTTACCTGTGCCAACGCCTTCATGCGACAGCTGGTAGCACTAGTTCACTCTTCAACCAGTCAAAGCGCCTGGATACGGAGCTTTATAAATCCTGATTGATTCATTGAACCCGTTGCCTCAAAAATGTGGGGGGGGGGGGTCATAAGTTTTAGAGGAATTAACACTTTTTTGGCAGGTGATATAGGTTTGAAAAGTGGATGACCCCATTGAAATCTATGGAGATATTTTTCTGGTCAAGCGGGTGAACACAAGTAAAAAGTTGGCGACACCGTCCAACAGCAGGTGAGGGGTCAGGTATAGGTAATCTGCAGCTAGTGTGTTTGTGTATCCGAGCACTGACTCTTCCACAGAGCTCCGGCGACGCACCTCTATGTTCGGACCTGCAGCGCGCACTTTTATCCTGGTACCTAGACATCCACAGACCGCACCCCTATCCTGACTTGCAGTGCGTGTCCGTACCCTAGTGCCGAGACATCCACAGACAGCACTCCTAGCCTGACTTGAAGTGCGTGCTTGTACCAGGCCCGGTTCTAGCGGGGGCTGGGTGGGCCAGGCCCACCCAAACATGAGCCTTGGCCCTCGCAGGGAGGACATGAAGGCCAATAGAAAATGGGCACTATAATTTAAAACGTTCCTTCGAACTTTGTTTTTCTTCCTATTCTGGGAGCTGCGTGATCGGGCCTGGGCTCTTTCTCACAGCCATCCCCAATCTCCCAACTCCTTTTAGAGAGGTGGGCTGTGGCGTGCAGGTACAAAAGGGGCACGGCGAAGGGGAAAAATTATTTATTTGGCGCCGAGTAACTTTTGCCTACCGTCCTTCTGCGTGTTTATTTCCTTTTCTGTTCAGTACTGGAGAAAATAAATTGGTTTATTCTGATTCACCTTTACTGACCCCTGCAGCTGCTTATCAGATCAGGCTGTAGCACAAAGTTTGACTAATGGAGTAGGTAAGAGAATGTGTTACTATTTGCTCTTATTTTTAAAATCTGCAAATGCCCATCAAAATACTTACTTTGTGTATGCTTCATTTAAATTGTTTTTCGGTTGACCCTGAGCCAGCGCGCATGCGCTGTGGGACTTATTGTAGACGAGTAGCGAATAGAAGCCCTGCCCACTCTCCGCCACTGTTCCCTGTAAGGTGCGCACCTGCGCTCCCGCGCACCTCTGTTCTCCAGAGCGTGCAGTGCTGTGTGAAGCGCACACACAGCACATCCCGATAGAGCGTTCCAGCGCCGAAAGGAAGAAAATGCTCCTGCACTGGCTGCCTTTTTATTCTAAATAGTGCACGGTTGCCGTGCTGATTGTGGGCCTTTTGAAAGTATTTGTTAGTCACAGCCTCCACCAAGGGCTGCATTTAACAAATACTTTCAAAAGGAAAACGATCAGCCCCACAGTTGCGCTCTATTTAGAAAAGAAATGCAGCAAGTTTGCAAACAATCATCTGAAAGCACACATTCGTGCTTTAAAGTTGCTGCATTTCTTTTCTAAATAGAGCGCAGCTGTGGGGATGATCGTTTGCCTTTTGAAAGTATTTATGTTAAATACAGCCCTTGGTGGGCGCTGTGACTAACAAATACTTTCAAAAGGCCACAATCCGCAAAAATCACTTAGTTGTTCTACAAGCTTCTCACGCCCATTCGCATCACTCCTTGAACCTGCTAATTGATTGACCACCCATTCCCTCCCAGGTTTCCACGTGCTCACTTTAAGGACCGCAGTGTCTCACAGGCGCATTCCACGTGCATTCTTATCTGTCAGATCTGGTTTACTCAGTTTTTCCGACTACTAATTAGGACTCCGACACTTTTTCGCTTTCTTAATTACCTATTTTTTCTAAATGACGATTTACTCTATGATATAAATTGTATGCATGAGCTAAATATGCATATTTACTCAATAGGGAGCCTTTAAAATTAAATAGTGACTTAACTATGATAAATATATCCAGGGATCAGACGGTTATATTTAATATTTTTTCCTTTTCTTTCCCCCCACCTTCCAATAATTTTAGATTCAGCTTGCTCACCAATATTTGTCCTGATGATGAACTCAAATAAATGAGTTCAAAACGCCGTCGACCCCCAACAACATGAACTCCTTTTACTTTGTATAACTTTTCTACGGAGTTCGCACTACTGTTGTCAATGCGATGTTTTATTTTAATTTCACCTTCACTTTTCACACCACGCTGTATGTCACTTATGTATCCTCCTGAATACTATAGTTTTTTAATAAATCGCTGTATATACTTGACCCTAAGATCCATTTTGTATATTACTGATCGCTCCCATTGCAAGAATTAATTTCCCACTCTCAATTGTTAGTGCCCCCCCTGAGGGTCACTCCTGAATGGACCTTTAGGCCACATCAGAACCATTGTTTCCATAAACAGCATAGAGATGAGGTGCATTGTTGGTGAGTGGTGGTGAGGGAATTCATGTAGGAGTAGGAAATGTGGGAGGGGGCGCCCCTGTTGCATAGTGTGCGACCAGTGCTAGGGCCAGCCTTGGCTGGGAGTGCTAGCCCCCCCCTCGAAGTTCGGGTCTAGTTGCTCCCCCTGATCACAGCATCCGTCATGGGCTGCATTTAACATAAATTCTTTCAAAAGACAGCCCCGCATTTAGAAAACAAATGCAGCAAGTTTTATATAGTGCGAACTCAACCCAAAGGTATTGGAGTGATTTACATGATTTTTTTAAATTTATTTTGCTCTTAGACTCAAAACCCATCTCCTAAGTCGGCAGCTAGAGTATTAAGCCACAACCTCTACCACAAGAGCAGAAGCATTTTCAATATTATAGATCGCAGCTTTATGCCACAAACAACCATTGACAAAGCCAATAGTCCTTTAGGTGTAATGTTACTTGTATTATATATCTGGATGCAATGACAGAAGAAGCCAAATATCAGTCGGGTGGCACACTATTCTAAGCACAGATTTTTAGCCTAATTGCTTTTAAGCCACGCCGTTAATTGCATCGGTCACGCCTCTTTGAGAGACCCCCAGTTTTTTCATCCCACTTAAAGCCCTGGTCCACAAGTATGGTCGGGCTCTCGGCACACATAGCCTCCGCTGCAGTGCACAAAAACCTTACTCTGCCGCACACAGAGGAAAAAGATTTGAGGGAACATTGCTCTCCGCCCATGTTTGCTATTGGCTTCTGTCATTGTCTGTCCTAAATGCAGGCTTCTGATTCATTGATAGGCTTGTTAGTCCCTCCTTAGTACCGCCTCCTCTTTATTTGTCTCCTCCCATGGCGACTGCCACCTTTACTTTGAGTGTTACACGGTACGTGTTATTTAGACTGTGAGCACTATTTTCTTTAACCCCTTCCCTGCTCATGACGGAACCACTCCGTCATGAGCCACGGGTGCCGTGTGCTCATGACGGAGTGGTTCCGTCATGCTGCGGCCGTTGGCGGCCGCTCTGCCCACGCGGCGCTAATTCCCCGCCTGTGCGGGCGATTAGCGCCGTGGGCGGAGTCATGACGGAACCACTCCGTCATGAGCACAGCTCAACCGTGACTCATGACGGAGTGGTTCCGTCATGAGCACGGCGCCACCGCAGTGCCCCCAACCCCTCCCCCCCCCAGCGCCGCAGCGGAATTCCCGCCGCGGCGAAGGGGTTAATGAGGTTCTCCTATTGCCTTCTTTACTACCCCCCCTCCTGTTGTCCGTGCCTTCTCCCACCTCCCCCTGCCCCACTCCAGTTCGTGCCTTCTCGCCCCTGCCCGTTGTCCCTGCCTTCTCTCCCCCCCCCTGCCCTACTTCCTGTTGTCCGTGATAACTACCGTTCCCAATGCAATAGGTCTCGCGTAAATGCAAGACCTATTGCATTGCATATGCTTGTATACTCAGTTTTGGGGTCGAAGCAGTTTCTCCAGACTTCAAAGCGCCTCCAGCTCAATATCGCGATATTCCAAAAGCGGCCCGACGGTGTCTGTGATTGTTCGACCTCTCGGAGGAGTCTGTCTTTGGCTGTCATCGCTGCGTTTAAAGCGTCATTGCTCGAGGTGTGAAACTGGAGCTAATTAAGGGGCGTTTCTAGGTGGGCTCTCCTACTCCTCGGCCTCGATTGGAGTGTGAAAGCTTCTGATAACGGGGTGCAATTGCAGGAGGGTGGGGGGACAGGGGACTGATCAGGCGGAATGTTCCCTACTCCAGATTCAAATCAGACTGCCCCAGAGCTCTCGCGCAGAATTTCACTTTCATCTGAGACGCGGCAGCCTCGCGGATTTCAAGGACTTCTGAAAGCGCACTGGGTTTCACGTCGGCTAATAGGGGCCTGCCTCTCGAGCTGTGCCAGGCAGCGAGGATGTAAGGCGGATCCGGGCTGTTATTAACAGTTAATGCAAAGACAGCACAGAGGAGTTCAGCACAGTCGGAGCTACACATCTAGATGGTCCCAAAAGTACCAGCGCGTTCAAGAACAAGTTCATTTAATGAACACTGCCAAGGCAAAACCCAAAACAGGCTGAAGAGGACGCAGCAGCCAACCTCCTGATGGACAGGCTGTACGTGCGCCCCCTGCAGTGCTTATGTACCTGTTCAGTGAACCAGAGATCTGGGTGGGTCAGTAATAACCAATCACCCAGTGACCAACGAGCACAAATCGTAAGCACAAGCCTGCCCTCCAGAAGAGGGGTGTCCAGCTCCAGTCCAGGAGGGCTGGATGTATGTCCTATTCTTACTGTAACCACCGACTATGAAAATGATTGCCAATCAAGTGAACGGTGTCAACGTATGATCAATGGTTTTAAAAGCAGCTCATGCATGATTTCTGACACTTCTAAGCACCGCAAATGACATGAGTTACTATTACCAACGTAACTCCGTGTATTGACCCCAAAAGCACAAAGTCTAAGGTGGGCTGACCATGTCAGTGAATAAGCTTTGAAAACACTGAGCTATCTTGTTGGCACAAAATCATATGTGAATGACCCCCCTGGACCAGAGGCGTAGCTAGAACTTGTGGTGCCCGGGGCTATCCCTCAGATTGCCGCCCCTGGGGGGGGGGGATTGCTGAGGAAAAAGGACGGCAAGCACTTGAAAGAGGACCAAGAGACACGTAGTATCGCTGCTAATAGTTACCTCGATCATGCAAGTTACATGCACATACATGACACGGTCCAAGGCTACACAATTGAATACACCGGTGACTGGCAGTACAAAAGAGAACACACAGACTGCATGATCTATCTGGGGACTCAGTAAAACCGCATGTGACATCCATCAGAGAGCTGCGTGAACAATTACCTGGTAATCCCCTCAGCACAATGCAAACATGCACATACATGACACTGTTCAGGGATCCATCATCTACAGCTGACATTAAATGACCATTCATCATGGTCCTCCCATTAAATCAGTGCACTTTGTGATGTGCATGGTACGTGTTCTTTGTAGCAGGCACATTAACCCTCTGTGTTACCTTTCCAGGAGTCAACCCTTCGACTAGACAAAACTCGGATCTCTCTCTAGGAAGAACATTAATCACCGAAGTCATCATGACATTTTTATTGTTTCTGAAAATTGCTGGAGGCCAGGAAGGAGGCAGCAAGTTTTTTTTAAACCATAATATACTTGCAAACACTACGCACCCACCCGAAATAGGTACCCAGTGCGGTCACACAGTTTGCACCGCCCTAACCTGCTCAAGGTTCATGTGACCTCAGTGACAGAGTCACAGTGACTGGATCACTGTTGCTCTAGGGTGTGCTGCTTCGTAGGCCTGCCCGCAAGACTAGAGATGAACTTCAGTATGGATTGTGGTGGACAGGCCTTCAAGGTTAACTCACAATTGACACCACTAGGGTACACCCGCTTGTGCTAAGACAACAAGCCTTCTAAGGTCTAGTGGGGCCTTGTAAGGTCTAGCATGGGAATATGCTCCCTCAGTAGAGTGGTCTGGTGGACTGGTCATGAAGGCTGAAACCAGTTCCAAATTCGACAGCTCTGGCCATAGTGCCACATCCTCCACCCCACTGAACACCATACTGCTCCACTGAGAGAAAATCGCACTGCCTTCAGCTACAACCTAATTGTGCCCGCTATAAACACTTGGATGTGGCTCAATTCAAATTATGCACTTGATAAGAGTAAAATGCTGCCTAAAAAAAAAAAAGTAAAAGCAAACACTCATAGGGAATGCAAGATTAAGTAAAGCATGTGAAATGTAAGCAGAAACAACATGGTTACCTTAACGATCTCTCACTCACTATTCAGAAATCAGCGAGTGGTTTTACCTAAAAAGGTAAGGACATGACTAGAGGGCCCTGAAGGGAACCGTTTTAATGTCCATTGCTTAAATCCTTAATAAACGTAAGCAGTGTGGTTTAAAAAGACCACATCCATACACAGAGCCATGGTACACATTGTGTTTTCCAATCCACCCATCAACCAGGTATTGCAGTATCTCCAGGAATGGTACACTTCCCCACCTGTGGACAACAATGCTGTTCAAAGAAAGACGAGAAAACAAAAGTAGCGCTTCACTGCAAAGTCTGTAAAGTGAGGCTGATGTGTTTGGATGTCAATAAAACCAATTTGGCCACTTTGCAACCACTCTGCCTTGCTTTATTTAGTTATGTATTTATTTTTCATATTAAAAACCTTTCATTTCTCTCCTTCCCGCTGCACTTTGGAATAGAAAAATGTCAGAAAAAGGGCATTTCCTTAAAGAGTGTTTTTCTTTTTTGGATCCATTTCACAGGGAAGCAACTAAATGAAAGAAGGAAAGAGGTTGTGAACCCTTTCTTCAAGTTACGGTTTTCAGTAAGTGAGGAGCAAGAGGTAATAATAGGAAGGGAGGGGGTGGGGGGGGACAGCTGCCAGCACAAAAAAGAAGAGGACATTGCCCGAGTCCTATTCCTTCTCTGCCCGTCCACGAAAGCTAGCCGAGCCTTATCTGAATGCCTTTGTCTGCCCCCAAAATCGTGCCGCCTGGGGCGGACCGCCCCCACCGCCCCACCCTAGCTACGCCACTGCCCAGGACCCGAGCTGGACCCCCAAAGCACCTCGGCCTTCTTGGAAACAACTAAAACCCCATCTGTACCTTCACCAAAGAGGGTCCGACCCCCACAAACCAGCAGCCTGCTGGCCCCTGCAAACCTCATCTCTTCCAGCACTGGGAAGCATGTTCAGGGTCTCAATGGAGTGGAAAAAGTAGAGGGTTTCTAAAAAGGGGGGTGGCTTAAGAAGTGTGCCGAGGTATCATTTCCAGGGAGCGTGAACTGTGTATTTAAGAGGGTGGCTTGAAACATGTAAACTAAAATCCTGCGCTTGCCATAGCATGCAACCTGACCAGTTTTTCTCTGCTTCACTGTGAGCTCTCGGTTATTGCATCCAGACATATAACACAACAAAAGGCATGGACCCAAAACAACCCAAAACGTTTGGCTTAGCCAATGCTTGTTAGCTGTAGAGCAACAATGACTTGTGAATAATTAGAATTTTAAATGTTTCAATACTGAAAAGAGACTGAATAAAAAATGTGTGATGTCTGTGGAAGCGACAGTGGTCTGTGGAAGCGACAGTGGTCTTCGGAGTGTCTCAGCCACTCCCGTTTTTCCCTTCACACCACCTTCCCCGGCAGTCTCTCCATTAGACACTCAACCCCCTTTTTTTGCTCTCCACATCTTTCGGGAATGCTCCATATGTGTATCCCACGCCTCATCCTTTTCCTCTTCAGCACCTTCTTTCCACTCTCCTGTGCATATGCATCCTTACATCATTCTCACTACCCCTCTACTGAACCCACCCACCTGTAAGCACTACATTTTCTTTTACTTTTGCCCTGTCAATAATTTGACAACTGTGCTCCTCCTTCACCAACTTTCACCTAGAATCAAAATAACCATACTCGACCACAGCTCTGTGCTCTCAGCAGAGAGGCCAAGGATTGGATGAGCATGTATTCTAAACACTTTTGATGACTGCCATCAGCATCAACTACAGCGCGGTCAGTCATGTCCGGTCATAACAAGCATTTGCATTGCAATCTGTCTCGCATTTAAGCAAGTTTAAGCTATTGGCATTGTAAATGACAATGCGTTTTATTTACGTTTCAAAAACCAAAACATAAGGCATTGTCATTGTCAATGACATGCGATTCCTACACCTTGTAATCCTCATTGGCTTATGTGACATTCCCTACAGACTGATTTACATACTTGTATGATTCAATGTCTCTGTATAATGTGTGCGTGATGTAAAGTACTGACACACACTACACTGATATGAGTGGCGTTATACAACAAATGAAGTGCATATGCGAGAAGGGCTGCAGAGAGATGGAAGAGACTGTTGGAGGGTGGTTGTAATGGTATCTGCAGAGAAAAAGGTCATTCATGGGGCGCAAAAAAGACTTTCGCACTAGCGCTAAAGTCATTTAATTATCAGTCAGGTCATTAGGGCAACTGTGGAACATATTTTAAAAGTGCGTGCTAATTATATCTACTGCTATATTCAATTTAAGTTTGAAGGTGATTTTACTAATGTTTTTTTACGGGAATAATGAAAGTGGAGCTGGATGGTGGCCGATATGGGGCTGGAGCCCAAGGTCACCTGTGAGATAAGGTGCACAGGAGAGGGGTGGTGGAAAAGTGGACAATCGGCCGCAAAGTACTTGTGTTGTAGCCTGGCCTGTTGGAATTTGAGGGTTTGCACTTATGTCCAGACATTGCTTGTACTTTCAAATAACTCTCCCCATGCTCTGTAGACAAACAGAATCGAACTGTTGTGGCATGGTGACTGTAAATCGATATGAGGTAATCTAGGGCTTGTAGGCTACCACATGAAGTGACAAATTGAGCCCATAGTGTCCCACCCAAATGCACCCTTGGCCCCCAAATAAAAATTACTGGAGTCGGGCCTGGCTCATACCCTAGTGACGAGACATCCACAGACCACACCCCTATGCTGATTTGCAGTGTCTGCTCGTACCCTAATGCCATGACCTCCACAGACCGCACACCTTTCCTGATTTGCAGCCCACAGGCCTTTCAAAATGCCTCTCTCTCCTGACCTGCAACACGCACTGGTTAGGTCTCGCCTGAGCCAGCGCATGCGCTGGTCTGGCGAGACTTATTGAGAGGGCTCCAAAAAGTGCTACCAGGCCAGCCTAAAGCTACAGTGCATGTGCGCGCCGCGCTTGACCGCGATTACTTTCACTTTCGCGGCCGCATGGCCGCTTTGATGTTTGATCGCGATCACTTTCACTTATAAGTATTTAGTTATGCAACTGTTGCATGGCTAAACACCTAAAGTCCCAAAGGCGAGACCTATTGGCTATGCCAATGCTTGTTTTTCAGTTACGATTTGTAGGCGTCTCTCCAGCAGTGCCCTCAATGTGCCCCCAGGGAACCCCTGGAGGTATGAGGTAAATACCACTCCTTGCTTATAAGGTGGTCCCTCCCGTGTGTACCCAAATCTTCCATTAATCTGCAATTACTGCCTCCCAAAAGCTATGTTTTTGTACCCAAAAGGTAGGTTCAGTGCCATTAAAAGACAGGAAAATGCAATTTCCTCTTACAATCCTTGGCAGCTAACACTGAATCTACACAATTCACCAATATGCCAATACTGAAATATTCTAGTGCTCAACCAATGCATCTCTGTCCCGACTGTACCATCAATCACTATCACAGTACTGGACATTCAGAGCTCTCTCGGTGCTCCTCTGTCCTGCACCACAAAGCACTATCACAGTACTGGACATTCACAGAGCTCTCACAATGCTCCTCTGTCCTGCACCATGAAGCACTATCACAGTACTGGACATTCACAGAGCTCTCAGTGCTCCTCTGCCTGCACCATGAATCACTATCACAGTACTGGACAATCACAGAGCTCTCAGTGCTCCTCTGTCCTGCACCATGAATCACTATCACAGTACTGGACATTCACAGAGCTCCCTCGATGCCCCTCTGTCCTGCACCATGAAGCACTATCACAGTACTGGACATTCACAGAGCTCTCAGTGCTCCTCTGTCCTGCACCATGAATCACTATCACAGTACTGGACATTCACAGAGCTCCCTCAATGCCCCCTAGTCCTGCACCATGACGCACTATCACAGTACTGGGACATTCACAGAGCTCCCCCAATGCATCTCTGTCCCGACTGTACCATCAATCACTATCACAGTACTGGACATTCAGAGCTCTCTCGGTGCTCCTCTGTCCTGCACCACAAAGCACTATCACAGTACTGGACATTCACAGAGCTCTCACAATGCTCCTCTGTCCTGCACCATGAAGCACTATCACAGTACTGGACATTCACAGAGCTCCTCCAGTGCTCCTGTGTCCTGCACCATGAATCACTATCACAGTACTGGACATTCACAGAGCTCCTCCAGTGCTCCTGTGTCCTGCACCATGAATCACTATCACAGTACTGGACATTCACAGAGCTCCTTCAGTGCTCCTCTGTCCTGCACCATGAATCACTATCACAGTACTGGACATTCACAGAGCTCTGTGCTCCTCTATCCTGCACCTTGAATCACCATCACAGTACTGGACATTCACAGAGCTCTCAGTGCTCCTCTGTCCTGCACCATGAATCACTATCACAGTACTGGACATTCACAGAGCTCTCAGTGCTCCTCTGTCCTGCACCATGAATCACTATCACAGTACTGGACATTCACAGAGCTCCTTCAGTGCTCCTCTGTCCTGCACCATGAATCACTATCACAGTACTGGACATTCACAGAGCTCCCTCAATGCCCCTCTGTCCTGCACCATGAAGCACTATCACAGTACTGGACATTCACAGAGCTCTCAGTGCTCCTCTGTCCTGCACCATGAATCACCAACACAGTACTGGACAATCACAGAGCTCTCAGTGCTCCTCTGTCCTGCACCATGAATCACTAACACAGTACTGGACAATCAGAGCTCTCAGTGCTCCTCTGTCCTGCACAACGAATCACTATCACAGTACTGGACATTCACAGAGCTCCTTCAGTGCTCCTCTGTCCTGCACCATGAAGCACTATCACAGTACTGGACATTCACAGAGCTCCCTCAATGCCCCTCTGTCCTGCACCATGAAGCACTATCACAGTACTGGACATTCACAGAGCTCTCAGTGCTCCTCTGTCCTGCACCATGAATCACTATCACAGTACTGGACATTCACAGAGCTCCTTCAGTGCTCCTCTGTCCTGCACCATGAATCACTATCACAGTACTGGACATTCACAGACCTCCCTCAATGCCCCTCTGTCTTGCACCATGAAGCACTATCACAGTACTGGACATTCACAGAGCTCTCAGTGCTCCTCTGTCCTGCACCATGAATCACTATCACAGTACTGGACAATCACAGAGCTCTCAGTGCTCCTCTGTCCTGCACCATGAATCACTATCACAGTACTGGACATTCACAGAGCTCCTTCAGTGCTCCTCTATCCTGCACCATTGTTGGACTTGGCCCTTTTCCCAGAAATTTTTCGCTTTTCTGTGGAACCACATATGAATGCTGTATGAATGTGTGCAGACTGAGTTTCCCCATTTTAAAAATATAACTTAAAATGGATGCCAAAGCTGTGTGGTTGTGCCGTTTGATTGAGCTCGGTTGACAGTCTAGGCGTTATTTCCCAGCAACCCCAGCTTTTGGAGGGAATCCTGGCACCCAGGGTGCTCTACCCCTCCCCCTAGGCCAGTTAGAGCCAGTTTCCCCAGACGCTTCTAGAAGCTTCTGGCACTGTCTGGAAGGTGGGGTGAGGGGCGTCTAAAGGGACGAGCTGGGTTGCCATGCAGTCAGTCAGGGGGTGGACCAGGGAGAGAGGGGACCTGCTGCCAGGGGTTACCGCCACATAGGCCTGTGTGCTGGGCCCTGAGCCTACCTACCCCCCCTACTGTCCACAGGGCGAGGGAAAGATATAGTTGGGGCAACGCAAACCTGGAGAAGCCCTCGCAGGAGTTTTAGGCGGTAGGATCAGTCAGGGACCTATGCCTCTGAAAGTGACAGGGCTTAGGTGCTGCCTTTCAAGTGAGTGAGGGATCCTGAACTACCCACTGATCTGGCCCGGCGAGAGGAAAACCCAGGGACGACAGGCAGAGACTACTTAGTCCGCCTTCAACCACCAACGCAATTTCCCCCCCTCAAGAAACCCCCAAACAAGGGGCAGGAACCAAAGAGCGCTATTTACAAAGGAGAGCGCTATTTACAAGCTGCCCCTGGAAGGAGAGCGCTATTTACAAAGGAGAGCGCTATTTCCAAGCTGCCCCTGGAAGGAGAGCGCTATTTACAAAGGAGAGCGCTATTTCCAAGCTGCCCCTGGAAGGAGAGCGCTATTTACAAAGGAGAGCGCTATTTCCAAGCTGCCCCTGGAAGGAGAGCGCTATTTACAAAGGAGAGCGCTATTTCCAAGCTGCCCCTGGAAGGAGAGCGCTGGATTTGGTGAGCGCTATTTCCAAGCTGCCCCTGGAAGGAGAGCGCTGGATTTGGTGAGCGCTATCTTTGAAGTGGCTGTGCCTGCAGCCGGAGAGAGTGACAGCCTGCTGCTGGGAGGCCGCCGAGACGCCTGCAGCCGAGAGCCCGGTGAGTGGGGCATTGGGGGAACCGGTGGCGTGGAGGGGGCAACGGGGCACATTATCGGTGCCCGCCCCGGGGACCCTTCACATTTTTGGGACCTTGTGGGGGCGCACTTGGAGGGTGTGTCGGGGCACATTGTCGGTGCCCGCCCCCGGCGTCGTGTGGGACTGGTAGTGGAGGAGGGGGGGCAACGGGGTGCATTGCCGGTGCCCGCCCCTGGTGCCAGGAGCCTGCACAGCTGCCCCACAGGACAGTGGGCAGCTGCAACGGCCTAGAGGGATGCTGGAGGGGGTGGACACCTCGGAGGGCCCACGGACATGCCCGGACTAAATGCAATGCCTAGCGCTGCAGTGGCTGGCCATGGTTGATGCTCCCAGAGCTTGCCAAGTCTACTGCCCCAAGAGCTTGCTATGCTGAATGCTCCCAGTGAGGGCCCTATCTGAAGCGCCATTGATCTGCCAGGTGTAGCACTATGCTATAATGCAATATTTAAAGCGCTATGGTCAATGCTAGTTGTGCAGCGCTATCTTCAAATGTCATGCTCTTAAGCGCTATGTCAATGGCTATGTTTTGAAGCGCTTTCGCCGTGATATGTGCAGCGCTATATTCAAATGTCATGCTCTTAAGCGCTATGTCAATGGCTATGTTTTGAAGCGCTTTCGCCGTGATATGTGCAGCGCTATATTCAAATGTCATGCTCTTAAGCGCTATGTCAATGGCTATGTTTTGAAGCGCTTTCGTCGTGATATGTGCAGCGCTATATTCAAATGTCATGCTCTTAAGCGCTATGTCAATGGCTATGTTTTGAAGCGCTTTCGCCGTGATATGTGCAGCGCTATATCCAAATGTCATGCTCTTAAGCGCTATGTCAATGGCTATGTTTTGAAGCGCTTTCGCCGTGATATGTGCAATGCTAGTTGTGCAGCGCTATATTCAAATGTCATGCTCTTAAGCGCTATGTCAATGGCTATGTTTTGAAGCGCTTTCGTCGTGATATGTGCAGCGCTATATTCAAATGTCATGCTCTTAAGCGCTATGTCAATGGCTATGTTTTGAAGCGCTTTCGCCGTGATATGTGCAGCGCTATATTCAAATGTCATGCTCTTAAGTGCTATGTCAATGGCTATGTTTTGAAGCGCTTTCGCCATGATTCCGGCTTGGGCCCGATTGGCCCTGCCCTGTACATAATTCCCCCCTGTAAATGTTAACCGAGCGCCAGTTGGCGCGGTGCAGAGATTGCCTATTGACACCTTGTGGTTTTGGACAATACAAAAGTTCTTTTTACCTAAACTGGTGTGGTGTCTCTTTTTGTAGTGTGCCTTGTGTGTCGCCTGTGTGTACTGCGTGGATGCTTTGCACATTTCCTCCGGAGTTTGGCCCGCCCGCTCTGCACCACGCTACCCGTTTCCAACATTGGTGTTCAGCGGTGGGATAGGACTTGTGTTTGCGCAGTACCACAGCGACCGCGGGTTGCACTGCAAATTGAGCGTTTAAAGTGATCTCAGCTTTGGGGAATTATTGTTTTTTTCCTTAATTGTGATTTCCTCCTGGAAGTGTGTTTTTAAATTGTGTCCCCTTGTTGCACTGTGGGTGGTGTGTCCCGGGTGTACCGTGCCAGGATGGGGTCAACCTACAACGAGGATGATCTTATGGAATACACGGAGCAGGAAGTAGTGGATTTCTGCAGGGAGAGAGGGATACCCCCAGTAGGCAACATACGCAGGAAGTTATTTCTCTATGAGGCCCTCAAGAGGGGGGAACCCTTAGAGATCGGTGGGGACCTGTCCGATTACCCCTCCGCATATTTAAAGGGTGGATTTAGTGGAGACCCGGAGGAGGACCTCCAGTGTAGGGAGGACTCCGAGAGTGAGGGGGGCCCAGTCCATAACCCAGGAGGGGGGTGACACTGACGAGGAGGAGGAAGATGACCGGGGGGAGACGCCAGTAGCGAGTGAGGACACCAGAGTTAGGGAGTCCCGCGCTGGGTCCAGTCCCGGGGGCACTGCCCCGTCCCTTTCCCTGTCCCCAGAAGAGTGGGTAGATAGGAGGGAAGAGAGGGAGCATCAGCTGGCGCTGGGAAGGCTCAAGGTGGAGCTAGCGCGGCTGAGTGTGCAGGAGAAGAAGCTAGAGACGGAGAAGGTCCTAGCGCAGGAGAGGATGGCGGAGGCAGAGAGGGCCTTTGCCAGGGAGAGACCAGCTCGGGAGGGTAGGTCGTCCCCTGAGAGTGGTTTTTGTGGTCTGGATTCACCAGTGAGGGTGGGATCCAGTGGTGGCAGCAAGAGTGGATCCAATGTAGGGTGCCCCACTCCCAGAGCCCAGGAGACGGTGCCTGATTCCCAGGAAGAGGGGGACAGGTTAGAGTTCAGGGGCAGGGGAAAACTGTCCCACCAGTCCTGGGGGGAGTTTGCGGAGGTGTGTGGGACTGCATTGGAGGATTGGGTGGTGAGGAGTGCAGTGAATGAGTGGGAAGGGCTGTGCCAGGTAGTCATCCGGGAGCACATGCTGAGGAATTGTTCCCCAAGGTTGCGTCACCACCTAGTACAGTGTGGGTTCTCCGACCCCAGGGAGCTTGCACAGGAGGCAGACCTCTGGGTGAGGGCCAGGGTGTCTGAGGTGGCATTGGGGAGTGACCCTGAAGGAGGTGGTGCAGGGATCTTCCAACCCAGCGAGGTGGGAGAGGTGGCGAATAGCCCAGCTAGGTCCCCGGGAAGAGAGAGGGTTGTAGGGCCTCACGACCTATCCATAGGAAGGAGTGAGACGGGGAGGTGTCCCGAGGTGCCCCAACCGCAGTCTCAGGGCCCGGAGAGTTCCGTAAGGGAGCCCCAGGTTGGGAGCCTAGGTTGTCCTGATGTGCCGCCCGGTGAGGGGGAGCCCCTAGTGTCAGGAGGACCCGGGGCATCTGTAATCAGAGCTCCTGAGGTTCTGGGGTTGGCCCAGTTGCAGGGTTTAGATCCTGGGCTGGGATGCCAGGTTCAGGGGTTGCCTGACCTGGCGGGTGGGGCATCTGTTAGCAGTGTCCCCCCAGAATTGACTTCCAGGGGTACTTCTCCAGGTGGGAGGGTGCGGAACTCTGGAAGGGGGTGCAGAGGGAGGAAGGTCTCACCTCGGGCACCGGCTCAGCCACAGGGCTTAGATCCTGGGTTGGGAGGCCAGGGATGGGTACTGCCTGACCTGGCGGGTGGGACATCTGTTAGCAGTGTCCCCCCAGAATTGTCTTCCAGGGGTGCTATTCCCGTTGGGAGGGTGCGGAACTCTGGGAGGGGGTGCAGGGGGAGGGAGGTCTCACCCCTGGCACCGGTGCAGCCTAAGGGTTTAGACCCTAGGCTGGGGAACCAGTTGAAGGGTCAAGGCCCTGGACTGGGGAGAGAGTGGTGGTCTGAGGGTGCCTCGCATGGGAGTAGGGTGAGGAACCCCAGAAGGAGAGGTAGGGGGAGGAGAGCCTCGCCCCTGAGGGCTGGTCAGCCTGAGGGTGCGGACCCCAGGTGGGAGGACCAGTGGCAGTTCGGAACTGCAAGGAGGAGGAGGAGAGTGGTCAACGGGTACTATGGGCCTGGGGTTACTGCCCCCCACTCTGTGAGACCGCAAGGGCCAGAGACATCTGGGTGGCCTAGGGGCCAGTCCTGGCCACAACCAGCTAGGGGACCCCCGGGTGGTGGCTCAGTCGGTCGAGGAAGGTTTGAGAGAGGGAACCTTCGGGTTCCAGAGTGGAGGAGAACCTGCAGGTGCTCCTGCAGTTGTGGGCCTGCGTCCACCTTTTCTCGCCCTAAGCAGGGAAGCCCATCAAGGCATTGATCGGTCTACCCTGGCTTTTGGCTGGAA
This sequence comes from Triturus cristatus, assembly GCF_964204655.1. Classification (NCBI taxonomy): domain Eukaryota; kingdom Metazoa; phylum Chordata; class Amphibia; order Caudata; family Salamandridae; genus Triturus; species Triturus cristatus. The sequence continues at coordinate 802,217,730 of NC_140595.1, forward strand.
GGGGGTTGTGTTGGACTTGGCCCTTTTCCCAGAAATTTTTCGCTTTTCTGTGGAACCACATATGAATGCTGTATGAATGTGTGCAGACTGAGTGTCCCCATTTTAAAAATATAACTTAAAATGGATGCCAAAGCTGTGTGGTTGTGCCGTTTGATTGAGCTGGGTTGACAGTCTAGGCGTTATTTCCCAGCAACCCCAGCTTTTGGAGGGAATCCTGGCACCCAGGGTGCTCTACCCCTCCCCCTAGGCCAGTTAGAGCCAGTTTCCCCAGACGCTTCTAGAAGCTTCTGGCACTGTCTGGAAGGTGGGGTGAGGGGCGTCTAAAGGGACGAGCTGGGTTGCCATGCAGTCAGAGGGTGGACCAGGGAGAGAGGGGACCTGCTGCCAGGGGTTACCGCCACATAGGCCTGTGTGCTGGGCCCTGAGCCTACCTACCCCCCCTACTGTCCACAGGGCGAGGGAAAGCTATAGTTGGGGCAACGCAAACCTGGAGAAGCCCTCGCAGGAGTTTTAGGCGGTAGGATCAGTCAGGGACCTATGCCTCTGAAAGTGACAGGGCTTAGGTGCTGCCTTTCAAGTGAGTGAGGGATTCTGAACTACCCACTGATCTGGCCCGGCGAGAGGAAAACCCAGGGACGACAGGCAGAGACTACTTAGTCCGCCTTCAACCACCAACGCAATTTCCCCCCCTCAAGAAACCCCCAAACAAGGGGCAGGAACCAAAGAGCGCTATTTACAAAGGAGAGCGCTATTTCCAAGCTTCCCCTGGAAGGAGAGCGCTATTTACAAAGGAGAGCGCTATTTCCAAGCTTCCCCTGGAAGGAGAGCGCTATTTACAAAGGAGAGCGCTATTTCCAAGCTGCCCCTGGAAGGAGAGCGCTATTTACAAAGGAGAGCGCTATTTCCAAGCTGCCCCTGGAAGGAGAGCGCTATTTACAAAGGAGAGCGCTATTTCCAAGCTGCCCCTGGAAGGAGAGCGCTATTTACAAAGGAGAGCGCTATTTCCAAGCTGCCCCTGGAAGGAGAGCGCTGGATTTGGTGAGCGCTATCTTTGAAGTGGCTGTGCCTGCAGCCGGAGAGAGTGACAGCCTGCTGCTGGGAGGCCGCCGAGACGCCTGCAGCCGAGAGCCCGGTGAGTGGGGCATTGGGGGAACCAGTGGCGTGGAGGGGGCAACGGGGCACATTATCGGTGCCCGCCCCGGGGACCCTTCACATTTTTGGGACCTTGTGGGGGCGCACTTGGAGGGTGTGTCGGGGCACATTGTCGGTGCCCGCCCCCGGCGTCGTGTGGGACTGGTAGTGGAGGAGGGGGGGCAACGGGGTGCATTGCCGGTGCCCGCCCCTGGTGCCAGGAGCCTGCACAGCTGCCCCACAGGACAGTGGGCAGCTGCAACGGCCTAGAGGGATGCTGGAGGGGGTGGACACCTCGGAGGGCCCACGGACATGCCCGGACTAAATGCAATGCCTAGCGCTGCAGTGGCTGGCCATGGTTGATGCTCCCAGAGCTTGCCAAGTCTACTGCCCCAAGAGCTTGCTATGCTGAATGCTCCCAGTGAGGGCCCTATCTGAAGCGCCATTGATCTGCCAGGTGTAGCACTATGCTATAATGCAATATTTAAAGCGCTATGGTCAATGCTAGTTGTGCAGCGCTATCTTCAAATGTCATGCTCTTAAGCGCTATGTCAATGGCTATGTTTTGAAGCGCTTTCGCCGTGATATGTGCAGCGCTATATTCAAATGTCATGCTCTTAAGCGCTATGTCAATGGCTATGTTTTGAAGCGCTTTCGCCGTGATATGTGCAGCGCTATATTCAAATGTCATGCTCTTAAGCGCTATGTCAATGGCTATGTTTTGAAGCGCTTTCGTCGTGATATGTGCAGCGCTATATTCAAATGTCATGCTCTTAAGCGCTATGTCAATGGCTATGTTTTGAAGCGCTTTCGCCGTGATATGTGCAGCGCTATATCCAAATGTCATGCTCTTAAGCGCTATGTCAATGGCTATGTTTTGAAGCGCTTTCGCCGTGATATGTGCAATGCTAGTTGTGCAGCGCTATATTCAAATGTCATGCTCTTAAGCGCTATGTCAATGGCTATGTTTTGAAGCGCTTTCGCCGTGATATGTGCAGCGCTATATTCAAATGTCATGCTCTTAAGCGCTATGTCAATGGCTATGTTTTGAAGCGCTTTCGCCATGATTCCGGCTTGGGCCCGATTGGCCCTGCCCTGTACATAATTCCCCCCTGTAAATGTTAACCGAGCGCCAGTTGGCGCGGTGCAGAGATTGCCTATTGACATCTTGTGGTTTTGGACAATACAAAAGTTATTTTTACCTAAACTGGTGTGGTGTCTCTTTTTGTAGTGTGCCTTGTGTGTCGCCTGTGTGTACTGCGTGGATGCTTTGCACATTTCCTCCGGAGTTTGGCCCGCCCGCTCTGCACCACGCTACCCGTTTCCAACAACCATGAAGCACTATCACAGTTCACAGTACTGGACATTCACAGAGCTCCCTCAGTGCTGCTCTGTCCTGCACCATGAAGCACTATCACAGTACGGGACATTCACAGAGCTCCCTCAATGCCCCTCTGTCCTGCACCATGTATCACGATCACAGTACGGGACATTCACAGAGCTCAGTGCTCCTCTGTCCGGCACCATGAAGCACTATCACAGTACTGGACAATCACAGAGCTCTCAGTGCTCCTCTATCCTGCACCATGAATCACTATCGCAGTACTGGACATTCACAGAGCTCCCTCAATGCCCCTCTGTCCTGCACCATGAAGCACTATAACAGTACTGGACATTCACAGAGCTCCCTCAATGCCCCTCTGTCCTGCACCATGAAGCACTATCACAGTACTGGACATTCACAGAGCTCTCAGTGCTCCTCTGTCCTGCACCATGAATCACTATCACAGTACTGGACATTCACAGAGCTCCTTCAGTACTCCTGTGTCCTGCACCATGAAGCACTATCACAGTACTGGACATTCACAGAGCTCTCAGTGCTCCTCTGTCCTGCACCATGAATCACCATCACAGTACGGGACATTCACAGAGCTCTCAGTGCTCCTCTGTCCTGCACCATGAATCACCATCACAGTACTGGACATTCACAGAGCTCAGTGCTCCTCTCTCCTGCACCATGAAGCACTATCACAGTACTGGACATTCACAGAGCTCAGTGCTCCTCTGTCCTGCACCATGAATCACTATCACAGTACTGGACATTCACAGAGCTCCTTCAGTGCTCCTCTGTCCTGCACCATGAATCACTATCACAGTACTGGACATTCACAGAGCTCTCAGTGCTCCTCTGTCCTGCACCATGAATCACTATCACAGTACTGGACGTTCACAGAGCTTGTTCAGTGCTCCTCTGTCCTGCACCATGAAGCACTATCACAGTACTGGACATTCACAGAGCTCTCAGTGCCCCTCTGTCCTGCACCATTAATCACCATCACAGTACTGGACATTCACAGAGCTCCTTCAGTGCTCCTCTATCCTGCACCATGAATCACTATCACAGTACGGGACATTCACAGAGCTCTCAGTGCTCCTCTGTCCTGCACCATGAATCACTATCACAGTACTGGACATTCACAGAGCTCTGTGCTCCTCTATCCTGCACCTTGAATCACCATCACAGTACTGGACATTCACAGAGCTCCTTCAGTGCTCCTCTATCCTGCACCATGAATCACTATCACAGTACGGGACATTCACAGAGCTCTCAGTGCTCCTCTGTCCTGCACCATGAATCACTATCACAGTACGGGACATTCACAGAGCTCTCAGTGCTCCTCTGTCCTGCACCATGAATCACTATCACAGTACGGGACATTCACAGAGCTCTCAGTGCTCCTCTGTCCTGCACCATGAATCACTATCACAGTACTGGACATTCACAGAGCTCCTTCAGTGCTCCTCTATCCTGCACCATGAATCACCATCACAGTACTGGACATTCACAGATATCCCGAGTTGCCCCGTGAGTATCAATCTCGGAACATGAAGAAACCCTCAGATGCACCACGAGTCTTCACACTACTGCTGTGGCATTAAGGGAGCCCTCAGTGCACCACTTTAGTGGCTCGTGCTGTGCAGTACATTCTGAGTGATTACTATATCCCCAATGGGGAACAAACTTGGCAAAAGCCAACTGTAAACAAACAGGACTGAAAGTAAGAAAGTAATTACAACTTATAGCAAGAGGGACTGAAAGTAATGAGTGCTGACGTAAGAAGATAATCACTGCTGAAAAAAAGCAGGACTGGAAGTAGGAAAGTATTCACTACTGAAAGCAATCCTTACTGAAAGTAAGAAAGTAATCACTTTTGAAAGTAATCAGTACTGAAGTACTCACTTATGAAGATAAGAAAGTAATGGCTATTAAAAGTAAATAGGAACAGCAGAGCTGGGATCTCCGGATGGGCAGCGGCTAGGGCAGGAAGGGCAAGAAGCAGGAAGGAATGCAAAAATAATCTAAAGAGGAGAAAAGGGAAGCGCTGGGGGGCCCTGGAGTAGCGAGAAAAGGAGTGAGCCGGAGGATAAGGGGTAGAGTGGAAGAGGAGATGTCTGTGTGAAGAATGACTAGGACAGGGCGCGAGGGGCACTGTACTAAGACATGGACCTGCACACTTCCCTCCGAGCAAAGCACTGTAACGTGATGGAGCAGGGAGGGGTGAGGATCAGGGGAGGGGTCAGGATCAGAGGGAGGGGTCAGGATCAGAGGTAAAGGTCAGGAGCAGAGGGAGGGGTCAGGAGCAGAGGGAGGGGTCAGGAGCAGAGGGAGGGGTCAGGAGCAGAGGGAGGGGTCAGGAGCAGAGGGAGGGGTCAGGAGCAGAGGGAGGGGTCAGGAGCAGAGGGAGGGGTCAGGAGCAGGGGGAGGGGTCAGGGGAGGGGTCAAGATCAGAGGGAGGGGTCAGGAGCAGAAGGAGGGGTCAGGAGCAGAGGGAGGGGTCAGGAGCAGAGGGAGGGGTCAGGGTCAGAGGGAGGAGTAAAGAGCAGATGGAGGGGTCAGGGGGAGGGGTCGGGATCAGAGGGAGGGGTCAGGATCAGAGGGAGGGGTCAGGATCAGAGGGAGGGGTCAGGATCAGAGGGAGGGGTCAGGATCAGGGGGAGGGGTCAGGATCAGAGGGAGGAGTTAGGAGCAGAGGGAGGAGTTAGGAGCAGAGGGAGGAGTTAGGAGCAGAGGGAGGGGTCAGGGTCAGAGGGAGGGGTCAGGAGCAGGGTGAGGGGTCAGGAGCAGGGGGAGGGAGCAGAGGGAGGGGTCAGGAGCAGAGGGAGGGGTCAGGAGCAGGGGGGGGGGTCAGGAGCAGGGGGAGGGGTCAGGAGCAGGGGGAGGGGTCAGGAGCAGGGGGAGGGGTCAGGAGCGGGGGAGGGGGGTTCACAGGGAATGCACGAGAGGTTAGTTAGATCACAGTGTCCTGGTATCCTCCGTCTATAAAAGAAAGAAAAATCAAAGAAGTGAATCTTCGTGACGTAAAAAAACTTTTTTGTTATTTAAAGACATTCCTCGCTCCTGGTCGTCAATAACCCATTCTGATGGGATCGCGACCACATCCTTCTGGTGAGATGCAGCTGCAGCCAGTAGAGATCTGCAGAGTCCAGATGTTTGAATCCCGAATGGGCCAACTTGTCACTTCATGCTTCTGAGGCCGATACAACACGGATCAGAGAGCAGGAAAAGACGTTTCTTATTCGCTACTTCTGTCCTCAATGTGGCCTTCATACACCTGGTGACCTTAGAATGGGTTAGCCAGGGGCTGCCCAGCTCAGTGCAAGCTGGAGCGATCTGTGTAAACAGATGGCAGGATGCACTGGTTGGGTATCTAAGTTATCTCAGCACATGCTGCATTATAAATGGGCAAGCAACAGATCACAATAAATTAGCTCAATCAATCAATCAATGAATTTGTAAAGCGCGCTGCTCACCCACTAGGGTCGCAAGGCGCTGGGAGGGGGGTGCTGCTACTGCTCGAAGAGCCAGGTCTTGAGTTGCTTCCTGAAGGAGAGATGGTCCTGGGTCAGCCGTAGGTGGGTGGGGAGGGAGTTCCATGTCTTGGCCGCTAGGTAGGAGAAGGATCTTCCCCCGGTGGTGGTTCTGCAAATCCGTGGGACAGTGGCGAGGCCGAGGCTGGCGGATCGGAGCTGGCGGGTGGGTGTGTAGATCGTGAGGCGTTTGTTGAGGTATTTGGGGCCCATGTCGTGGAGGGCTTTGTGTGCGTGGGTGAGGAGCCTGAACGTGATCCTCTTGCTGACGGGGAGCCAGTGCAAGTCTCTTAGATGGGCGGAGATGTGGCTGTGGAGGGGGATGTCCTGAATGAGTCGTGCAGAGGCGTTCTGTATGCGCTGGAGTCTTTTCTGTAGTTTGGCTGTGGTTCCTGCGTAGAGGGCGTTCCCGTAGTCCAGTCGGCTGGTGATGAGGGCCTGGGTGACCGTTTTTCTGATTTCGGTTGGGATCCACCGGAAGATTTTTCGGAGCATGTGCAGGGTGTTGAAGCAGGATGATGAGACGACGTTGACTTGCTTGGTCATCGTGTGGGAGGCGTCCAGGATGAAGCCCAGGTTGCGTGCGTGGTCTGTGGGCTTGGGGGCGGTGCCCAGAGCAGGGGGCCACCAGGAGTCGTCCCAGGCGGAGGGGGCTGGTCCAAAGATGAGGACTTCCGTCTTGTCCGAGTTCAGCTTCAGACGGCTGAGCTTCATCCATTCCGCGACGTCTTTCATTCCTTCCTGGAGGTTGGCTCTGGCGGTGGCGGGGTCGTTGGTGAGGGAGAGGATCAGTTGGGTGTCGTCAGCGTAGGAGATGATGTTGAGGTTGTGTTGGCGTGTGATGGCTGCGAGGTGGCTCATGTAGACGTTGAAGAGGGTGGGGCTGAGCAAGGAGCCTTGAGGAACGCCGCTGATGATCTTGGTGGCTGCTGAGTGGAAGGGAGGAAGGCGGACTCGCTGGGATCTGTCGGCGAGGAAGGAGGTGATCCATTCCAGGCCTTTTCCTTGGATACCAGCGTGGTGGAGGCATGTAGTTAGGGTGCGGTGGCAGACAGTGTCGAATGCGGATGATAGGTCGAGGAGGATGAGGGCAGCCGTTTCCCCGTTGTCGAGCATGGACATGATGTCATCGGTAGCTGCGATGAGGGCGGTCTCGGTGCTGTGGTTTGCTCGGAAACCTGACTGTGATGGGTCGAGGGAGTCGTTTGTCTCAAGCAAGGCGGTTAGTTGTTTGTTGACGATCTTCGATGACTTTGGCAGGGAACGGGAGGAGCGAGATGGGGCGGAAGTTCTTGAGGTCCGTGGGGTCCGCGGTGGGCTTCTTCAGGAGGGCGCTGATCTCCGCATGTTTCCAGCTTTCTGGGAAGGTGGCAGATGCGAAGTTAATGATGTTCCGGAGTTGGGGTGCGATGATGGAGTCAGCTTTGTTGTAGATGTGGTGTGGACAGGGGTCGGCTGGGGAGCCAGAGTGGATGGTGTTCATCACGTGGGTGGTGTCTTCAGTGCTGACGGGGGTCCAGGTGCGGAGGGTGGTGGTAGGGGGTGTTGGTTCGGTGGTTGGGAGCGTGGTGTGGGCGCCGAAGCGGTTGTGTATGTCGGCGATCTTGCGGTGGAAGAATGAGGCAAGTGAGTCGCAGAGGTCTTGCGAGGGCGTGATGTTGTTGTTGCTGGCTCTTGGGTTGGAGAGTTCTTTAACGATGCTGAAGAGTTCCTTGCTGTTGTGGGTGTTGTTATCCAGCCGTTCCTTGAATGCTGTCTTTTTGGTGGTGCGGATCAGCTGGGGCTGTTTGCGGGTGGCGTTCTTGAGGGCTGTCATGTTTTCTGCTGATTGGTTGTTGCGCCAGGCTCTCGAGGGTACGGCAGGATTTCTTGGAAATTTTGAGATTGTTGGTGAACCACGAGGCTTTGTTGCTGCCTGGTCTGCTGGGGGCATTCTTCATTGGTGCAAGGGCATCGGCGCAGTTGGTGAGCCACTGTGTGAGGTTGCGGGCTGCTTCGTTGGAGTCCGTTGTGTTGCTGGGGGGTTTCTGGCTCAGGGAGGTGGTGAGCTGGTCGGTGGTGATCTTGCCCCAGCATCTTCGGGGGGCCTGATGCGGGTGGTGGTGGGTCATGGTTTTCCTGAAGCTGAAGTGGACGCAGTTGTGGTCTGTCCAGTGTAGTCTGGTTGTGTGGCTGAAGGAGATGTGGTTGCTGGAGGAAAAAACTGGGTCAAGTGTGTGGCCGGCATAGTGGGTGGGGGTGTCCACCAGTTGCTTGAGTCCGAGGTTGGTGAGGTTGTCCAGTAGGGTGGTGGTGTTGTTGTCATTGTTGTTTTCCAGGTGGAAGTTGAGGTCCCCTAGGAGGATGTAGTCTGAGGAGGTGAGGGCAAGTGGGCTGATGAAGTCTGCGATGGCTTCGCTCGGGCGGTTGAGGTTGCTATGGCTCAAAGTACTGAAACTAACAAAGAGACAACATGACTAACGGATATAAACAAGTAAACAAAAAAACAGGCTAGCTTCAGAGTTCATCCGACTGCTGTAGAGCTGTGTGTACACCCTCAGGTCACATGGTACAGTCCTAGTCAGACAGCTCCTGGGGTTGGTGCGCCTGCTGCTGAGATTTATATGTAAACTGCAGATTGCATGTCATCCTTCTATGGCTGATGAAAGCGGAAGCGGTACCTTTGCACGGGGTGGTAGGTGAACGATGCGCTACAATGCTTCAATATCCCTTGGAGGAGAAGTACAATGCACATCAGTGTGTGCGCCTGATTAGAGTTTAGGAGCTGCGGGTGGATGTTCTGTTCATCCTATTTAGAACACACAGACAGCAGTAAACTCCGAATAGGAGAGAAGGACACCCCCCTCTTTTTGCCGATGTCCTGCATCCTAAATGCCCCCTATGCCCCTATGAAAGTTCCCTCTGGTTCTCCTAATTTGGAACCTCTGGGAAAGAACCACAGCAAAGACTCCCCCTTTACCCAGCTTGTACATCCACAGTCCATTAACTGCACACAAGTGGAGACACGCACCCCGTCCCCCCCTCCCACCCCCCGAGGACTGAGAAAGCCAGAGAACACTGCTTTCTGCCATCGCTAGGGTGAGGTTTGAGACACAGCATGGTCCATGCAGCATCAACCGAGCCTGGCAGCAACAGAGCACATGAGAGAGTTCAGGGCCCGATACAATAGTTTACAGGAGGAAGAGGGCCGGTGATTCTACAGGAGAGTGCACAGGGCCTGATACAGTAGTTTACCTGAGGCAGAGGGCAGGCGATTCTACAGGAGAGAGTCCAGGGCCTCATATAATAGTTTACAGGAGGCAGAGGGCAGGCAATTCTACAGGAGAGAATCTAGGGCCTCATCCAATAGTTTACAGGAGACAGAGGGCAGGTGATTCTACAGGAGAGAGTCCAGGGCCTCATACAATAGTTTACCTGAGGCAGAGGGTAGGTGATTCTACAGGAGGGAGTCCAGGGCCTCATCCAATAGTGTACAGGAGGCAGAGGGCCGGCGATTCTACAGGAGTCCAGGGCCCGACCTAATAGTTTACAGGTGGCAGAGGGTAGGTGATTCTTCAGGAGAGAGTCAAGGGCCTGATACAATAGTTTATAGGAGGCAGAGGGCAGGTGATTCGATGGAAGGGAGTCCAGGGCCTCATACAGTAGTTTACAGGAGGAAGAGGGCAGGTGATTCGATGGAAGGGAGTCCAGGGCCTCATACACTAGTTTACAGGAGGCAGAGGGCCGGTGATTCTACAGGAGAGAGTGTCCAGGGCCTCGTACAATAGTTTACCTGAGGCAGAGGGCAGGTGATTCTACAGGAGGGAGTCCAGGGTCTCATCCAATAGTTTACAGGAGGCAGAGGGCCGGCGATTCTACAGGAGAGAGTCCAGGGCCTCATCCAATAGTTTCCAGGAGGCAGAGGGCCGGCGATTCTACAGGAGAGTGTCCAGGGCCTCATCCAATAGTTTACAGGAGGCAGAGGGCCGGCGATTCTACAGGAGAGAGTCCAGGGCCTCATCCAATAGTTTACAGGAGGCATAGGACCGGCGATTCTACAGGAGAGAGTCCAGTGCCTCATCCAATAGTTTACAGGAGGCAGAGGGCCGGCGATTCTACAAGAGAGAGTCCAGGGCCTCATCCAATAGTTTACAGGAGGCAGAGGGCCGGTGATTCTACAGGAGAGAGTCCAGGGCCTCATCCAATAGTTTACAGGAGGCAGAGGGCAGGCAATTCTACAGGAGAGAGTCCAGGGCCTCATCCAATAGTTTACAGGAGGCAGAGGGCAGGCGATTCTACAGGAGTCCAGGGCATGATACAATAGTTTACAGGAGGCAGAGGGCAGGCGATTCTACAGGAGTCCAGGGCATCATACAGTAGTTTACAGGAGGCAGAGGGACGGTGATTCTACAGGAGAGTGTCCAGGGCCTCATCCAATAGTTTACAGGAGGCAGAGGGCCGGTGATTCTACAGGAGAGAGTCCAGGGCCTCATCCAATAGTTTACAGGAGGCAGAGGGCCGGTGATTCTACAGGAGTCCAGGGCCTGACCTAATAGTTTAAAGGTGGCAGAGGGCAGGCGATTCCACAGGAGAGTGTCCAGGGCCTTGTCCAATAGTTTACAGGAGGCAGAGGGCAGGCGATTCTACAGGAGTCCAGGGCCCGACCTAATAGTTTACAGGTGGCAGAGGGTAGGTGATTCTTCAGGAGAGAGTCAAGGGCCTGATACAATAGTTTGCAGAGGGCAGGCGATTCTACAGGAGTCCAGGGCATGATACAATAGTTTTACAGGAGGCAGAGGGCAGGCGCTTCTACAGGAGTCCAGGACATCATACAGTAGTTTACAGAAGGCAGAGGGCAGGCGATTCTACAGGAGAGAGTCCAGGGCCTCATCCAATACTTTACAGGAGGCAGAGGGCCGGTGATTCTACAGGAGAGTGTCCAGGGCCTCATCCAATAGTTTACAGGAGGCAGAGGGCCGGTGATTCTACAGGAGTCCAGGGCCTGACCTAATAGTTTACAGGTGTCAGAGGGTAGGTGATTCTTCAGGAGAGAGTCAAGGGCCTGATACAATAGTTTACAGGAGGCAGAGGGCAGGCGATTCTACAGGAGTCCAGGGCATGATAAAATAGTTTACAGGAGGCAGAGGGCAGGCGATTCTACAGGAGGCCAGGGCATGATACAGTAGTTTACAGAAGGCAGAGGGCAGGTGATTCTACAGGAGAGAATCCAGGGCCTCATCCAATAGTTTACAGGAGGCAGAGGGCAGGCGATTCCACAGGAGAGTGTCCAGGGCCTCATCCAATAGTTTACAGGAGGCAGAGGGCAGGCGATTCTACAGGAGTCCAGGGCATGATACAATAGTTTACGGGAGGCAGAGGGCAGGCGATTCTACAGGAGAGAGTTCAGGGCCTCATCCAATAGTTTACAGGAGGCAGAGGGCCGGTGATTCTACAGGAGTGTGTCCAGGGCCTCATCCAATAGTTTACAGGAGGCAGAGGGCCGGTGATTCTACAGGAGAGAGTCCAGGGCCTCATCCAATAGTTTAAAGGAGGCAGAGGGCAGGTGATTCCACAGGAGAGTGTCCAGGGCCTTGTCCAACAGTTTACAGGAGGCAGAGGGAAGGTGATTCTACAGGAGAGAGTCCAGGGCCTGATACAATAGTTTACAGGAGGCAGAGGGCAGGCGATTCTACAGGAGTCCAGGGCCTGACCTAATAGTTTACAGGTGGCAGAGGGTAGGTGATTCTTCAGGAGAGAGTCAAGGGCCTGATACAATAGTTTACAGGAGGCAGAGGGCAGGTGATTCGATGGAATGGAGTCCAGGGCCTGATACAATAGTTTACAGGAGGCAGAGGGCAGGCGATTCTACAGGAGTCCAGGGCCTGACCTAATAGTTTACAGGTGGCAGAGGGCAGGTGATTCTACAGGAGAGAGTCCAGGACCTGATACAGTAGTTTACAGGAGGCAGAGGGCCGGTGATTCTACAATTTAGTGTACAGGGCCTGGTACATTAGTTTACAGGAGGCAGAGTGCCGGTGATTCCACAGGAAAGAGTCTAGGGACTGATACAATAGTTTACAGGAGGCAAAGGGCCGGAGATTCTACAGGAGAGAGTCCAGGGCCTCATACAATAGTTTACAGGAGGCAGAGGGCAGGCGATTCTACAGGAGAGAATCCAGAGCCTCATCCAATAGTTTACAGGAGGCAGAGCGCAGGCGATTCTACAGGAGAGAGTCCAGGGCCTCATACAATAGTTTACAGGAGACAGAGGGCAGGCGATTCTAAAGTAGAGAGTCCAGGGCCTGACCCAATAGTTTAAAGGAGGCACAGGGCAGGTGATTCGATGGGAGGGAGTCCAGGCCCTCATCCAATAGTTTACAGGAGGCAGAGGGCAGGCGATTCTACAGGAGAGAGTCCAGGGCCTCATCCAATAGTTCACAGGAGGCAGAGGGCAGGCGATTCTACAGGAGTCCAGGGCATGATACAATAGTTTACAGGAGGTAGAGGGCAGGCGATTCTACAGGAGGCCAGGGCATGATACAGTAGTTTACAGGAGGCAGAGGGCGGGCGAATCTACAGGAGGCCAGGGCATGATACAGTAGTTTACAGAAGGCAGAGGGCAGGTGATTCTACAGGAGAGAATCCAGGGCCTCATCCAATAGTTTACAGGAGGCAGAGGGCAGGCGATTCCACAGGAGAGTGTCCAGGGCCTTGTCCAATAGTTTACAGGAGGCAGAGGGCAGGCGATTCTACAGGAGAGAGTCCAGGGCCTGATACAATAGTTTACAGGAGGCAGAGGGCAGGCGATTCTACAGGAGTCCAGGGCCCGACCTAATAGTTTACAGGTGGCAGAGGGTAGGTGATTCTTCAGGAGAGAGTCAAGGGCCTGATACAATAGTTTATAGGAGGCAGAGGGCAGGTGATTCGATGGAAGGGAGTCCAGGGCCTCATACAGTAGTTTACAGGAGGAAGAGGGCAGGTGATTCGATGGAAGGGAGTCCAGGGCCTCATACACTAGTTTACAGGAGGCAGAGGGCAGGTGATTCTACAGGAGAGAGTCCAGGGCCTCATCCAATAGTTTACAGGAGGCAGAGGGCAGGCAATTCTACAGGAGAGAGTCCAGGGCCTCATCCAATAGTTTACAGGAGGCAGAGGGCAGGCGATTCTACAGGAGTCCAGGGCATGATACAATAGTTTACAGGAGGCAGAGGGCAGGCGATTCTACAGGAGAGAATCCAGGGCCTCATCCAATAGTTTACAGGACGCAGAGGGCAGGCGATTCTACAGGAGTCCAGGGCCTGACCTAATAGTTTACAGGTGGCAGAGGGTAGGCGATTCTTCACTAGAAGGTCAAGAGCCTGATACAATAGTTTACAGGAGGAAGAGGGCAGGTGATTCGATGGAAAGAGTCCAGGGACGGATACAATAGTTTACAGGAGGCAAAGGGCCGGCGATTCTACAGGAGAGAGTCCAGGGCCTCATACAATAGTTTACAGGAGGCAGATGGCAGGCGATTCTACAGGAGAGAATCCAGGGCCTCATCCAATAGTTTACAGGAGGCAGAGCGCAGGCGATTCTACAGGAGAGAGTCCAGGGCCTCATACAATAGTTTACAGGAGACAGAGGGCAGGCGATTCTACAGGAGAGAGTCCAGGGCCTGACCCAATAGTTTACAGGAGGCACAGGGCAGGTGATTCGATGGGAGGGAGTCCAGTCCCTCATCCAATAGTTTACAGGAGGCAGAGGGCAGGCGATTCTACAGGAGAGAGTCCAGGGCCTCATCTAATAGTTTACAGGAGGCAGAGGGCAGGCGATTCTACAGGAGTCCAGGGCATGATACAATAGTTTACAGGAGGTAGAGGGCAGGCGATTCTACAGAAGGCCAGGGCATGATACAGTAGTTTACAGGAGGCAGAGGGCGGGCGAATCTACAGGAGGCCAGGGCATGATACAGTAGTTTACAGGAGGAAGAGGGCAGGCGATTCTACAGGAGGCCAGGGTATGATACAGTAGTTTACAGAAGGCAGGTGATTCTACAGGAGAGAATCCAGGGCCTGATACAATAGTTTACAGGAGGCAGAGGGCAGGTGATTCTTCAGGAGAGAGTCAAGGGCCTGATACAATAGTTTACAGGAGGCAGAGGGCAGATGATTCGATGGAAGGGAGTCCAGGGCCTCATACAGTAGTTTACAGGAGGCAGAGGGCAGATGATTCGATGGAAGGGAGTCCAGGGCCTCATACAGTAGTTTACAGGAGGAAGAGGGTAGGTGATTCTACAGGAGAGTGTCAAGGGCCTGATACACTAGTTTACAGGAGGCAGAGGGCAGGTGATTCTACAGGAGAGAGTCCAGGGCCTCATCCAATAGTTTACAGGAGGCAGAGGGCAGGCGATTCTACAGGAGTCCAGGGCATGATAAAATAGTTTACAGGAGGCAGAGGGCAGGCGATTCTACAGGAGGCCAGGGCATGATACAGTAGTTTACAGAAGGCAGAGGGCAGGTGATTCTACAGGAGAGAATCCAGAGCCTCATCCAATAGTTTACAGGAGGCAGAGGGCAGGCGATTCCACAGGAGAGTGTCCAGGGCCTTGTCCAATAGTTTACAGGAGGCAGAGGGCAGGCGATTCTACAGGAGAGAGTCCAGGGCCTGATACAATAGTTTACAGGAGGCAGAGGGCAGGCGATTCTACAGGAGTCCAGGGCCCGACCTAATAGTTTACAGGTGGCAGAGGGTAGGTGATTCTTCAGGAGAGAGTCAAGGGCCTGATACAATAGTTTACAGGAGGCAGAGGGCAGGTGATTCGATGGAAGGGAGTCCAGGGCCTCATACAGTAGTTTACAGGAGGAAGAGGGCAGGTGATTCGATGGAAGGGAGTCCAGGGCCTCATACAGTAGTTTACAGGAGGAAGAGGGTAGGTGATTCTACAGGAGAGTGTCAAGGGCCTGATACACTAGTTTACAGGAGGAAGAGGGTAGGTGATTCTACAGGAGAGTGTCAAGGGCCTGATACACTAGTTTACAGGAGGAAGAGGGTAGGTGATTCTACAGGAGAGTGTCAAGGGCCTGATACACTAGTTTACAGGAGGCAGAGGGCAGGCGATTCTACAGGAGTCCAGGGCATGATAAAATAGTTTACAGGAGGCAGAGGGCAGGCGATTCTACAGGAGGCCAGGGCATGATACAGTAGTTTACAGAAGGCAGAGGGCAGGTGATTCTACAGGAGAGAATCCAGGGCCTCATCCAATAGTTTACAGGAGGCAGAGGGCAGGCGATTCCACAGGAGAGTGTCCAGGGCCTCATCCAATAGTTTACAGGAGGCAGAGGGCAGGCGATTCTACAGGAGTCCAGGGCCTGACCTAATAGTTTACAGGTGGCAGAGGGTAGGCGATTCTTCACTAGAAGGTCAAGAGCCTGATACAATAGTTTACAGGAGGAAGAGGGCAGGTGATTCGATGGAAGGTAGTCCAGGGCCTCATACAGTAGTTTACAGGAGGAAGAGGGCAGGTGATTCTACAGGAGAGAGTCAAGGGCCTGATACAATAGTTTACAGGAGGCAGAGGGCAGGTGATTGGATGGGAGAGAGTCCAGGACCTGATCCAGTAGTTTACAGGAGGCAGAGGGCCGATGATTCTACAGGAGTGTGTACAAGTCCTGGTACATTAGTTTACAGGAGGCAGAGGGCAGGTGATTCTACAGGAGAGTGTACAGGGCCTGGTACATTAGTTTACAGGAGGCAGAGTGCCAGTGATTCCACAGGAGAGAGTCCAGGGACTGATACAATAGTTTACAGGAGGCAAAGGGCCGGTGATTCTACAGGAGAGTGTATAGGGCCTGACCCAATAGGTTACAGGAGGCAGAGGGCAGGTGATTCTACAGGAGGGAGTCCAGGGCCTGACCTAATAATTTACAAGAGGCAGAGGGCAGGTGATTCGATGGGAGGGAGTCCAGGGCCTCATACAATATTTACAAGAGGCAGAGGGCAGGTGATTCCACAGGAGAGAGTCCAGGGACTGATACAATAGTTTACAGGAGGCAAAGGGCCGGTGATTCTACAGGAGAGTGTATAGGGCCTGACTCAATAGGTTACAGGAGGCAGAGGGCAGGTGATTCTACAGGAGGGAGTCCAGGGCCTGACCCAATAGTCTACAGGAGGCAGAGGGCAGGTGATTCGATGGGAGGGAGTCCAGGGCCTCATACAATATTTACAGGAGGCAGAGGGCAGGTGATTCCACAGGAGAGAGTCCAAGGCCTCATGCAGTAGTCTACAGGAGGCAGAGGGCAGGTGATCCTACAGGAGAGTCCAGGGCTTCATACAATAGTTTACAGGAGGCAGAGGGCCAGTGATTCTACAGGAGAGAGTCCAGGGCCTCATACACTAGGTTACAGGAGGCAGATTGGAGGCGATTCTACTGAGATGTGGGTTGTGCTTCTTAAACCGGACAGGTTTCAGCTTCTCCGCACCTCGCAGCAGGGTCGGAGCTATTCTGTTACAAGGGGGGTGCTGCTCCTGATCCTGGGTGTGTAAACGGAGAAGGCCTGTCCTCTTGTTCTTTTATTTCTTGCACCTTGTTGCCTCCAGTACGGCATTGTCCTGGCTCCTGGTTTGGGGCCGTCTCCCCAAAGATGGTTTCTTGGCAAGGTAGAGCGCATTTTGTTTCTGATGACCTTGTAGGTGATGTGGCTGATCCCCAAAGAGAGGGAGCCAATGTCTTTCCTTCAATGTCAGGGTGATATGTTCAGATATTTTTGTACCTTTAATGAGAGGAGACATGCCACCACAGGTAGGATGCCTTCAGGGGTACCAGAGTGGTTGTGTGTGTTTGTGCGTGGGGGGGGGGGGGTGTCCACGCTCAAGAGTTCCAAGGCTTCCCCTGCCATTCTGAAGTGGGGTTCAGGAAGGCAAGGTTTCACATTTCTTAGGAGGAGGCGATCAGGCATGGAGCCTTAGTTTTCCTGGTGATGAGCACTTTGAATGTATGATGTGTCTGGAAGGAAAACCCAAGAGACTTTATCGGGGGGAAGTAGCCCAGGTTTCAAGGCCAAGAGCCAGGCTTGGATCTGTGATGATCACGGTTGATGAAGAAGAGGGATCCGTCCTTCAGGGTGAGCCTCAGATGTGGAAGGGGGTAGGAACGCACTGCTTGCATGTAACAGCGCCATTACCCCATAGCGTCTTGATAGTTGTAGTTCAGTTTTGCACACAAAGTTCATATTATTTTTCTGCTTCTTCAGCTTTTTCAGTTCCTACCCACTTTCACTGAGCCTCAGTTAGATGTTGGACTTCAAGTTCTGGGTGAGTTCAGGGCAGGATCAGAGTCACTGAATGCTGGTTGAGGAGATTCAGAGGTAGTTGCATCATCGGTGTATTGATGGTTCTTTATGTTCTGGTCGTCGATTATGGATCTAAGGGTTCCATGTAGAGGATAAAGATTGGGGGACACGATGGAACCCTGAATAACTCCACAGCAGACGAGGCGTTTCTGGGATATGGCAGCTCCTATAGGTACGAGTTGATGGCGATTGGAGAGGTAGAAGGTGAACCACTGCAGGTCTGTCTCAGAGAACCCCATGTGTGTTTCCGCGAGTGGATGTGTGCTTGATGTTCGAGTGTGTCGGTGAAAATGAGCAGCGTCAGAAGCCAGGAGTTGTTCCTGGTTTTGGGGAGCCGGGTGCTGTCCACCAATTGAAGCGTGGTTGTATCCTTGCTGTAGAGCCGTAGGAGTCTGCAGTGGTCATCTGGTATTAGATTGTTGTTGCCGGGCTGCACCTGTGCTTGGCTGGAAACTGCTTTTTCAGTAATGTTTCCCACAAACGATAGGAGGGTGATGGGGCGGAACTTGGCGAGCTCATCCAGGCCAGTCTCAGGAACAGGATGGAAATGGGCAGACCAGATGGAAGCAGCAGTGTGTAAGTTAAATCATTACATTTTTACAAAACATTACCTGTGTAAAGGGATAGACCCAAATCAGTACCAAACAGCATCAGTAATAGGTGTGGGTGTAATATATGTCATTTGCTGTAACTTAATCATGCAAAATTACATTAAAATTATGAGAGATTACGCAAAATTACACAAGGAGCGTAACCCTGTATTTAGCGAATGCATTTTGACCTACAAAAATATCGCTAAAGCCAACAAAACACGTACAGCAGCCGCTGCTCGCACTCTGTTCCTGCGCTCTTGCACTAAGCATTTTTGTCCCAAATTACTCTACATAACTGCAATTTTCTGTAAATCTGCGTTACAAAATTAGCATGAAATTACTCCAATTACTTCAAATTTTGCTCAGGATTGATCAGAAAGAGTCTATTGGGGAACCTGAAGACCACATCCCAGCTCATTTAAGACTTATTTCGGGGAAAGCACCTCACAGACACGTTGGGGTGAGGGTCATACGTCATACTGCCACTGGAACACCCACTCTTTTATTGAGTAACTTTCAGTCCATTAACATCCAAACAGCACCAAAAAATACAAAAAAATTAAATAATGTATCAAATGTGACAGCAAAGGGTTCTGCTCAGCATCCTTTAGGTGATAAGATGGGAGTTAATGCTTGTAAACCACTTTGTATTACGCTTCCTAGATTGAAGTTGTAAAAAACCTCTGTAGCGCGTGCTCAACCCGCTAAGACCGCTTACTGTCTGATACCGCCCACAAATTCTTCTCCTCCCTTAGGGTGCGCCGCTCCGTTGCTGTAACGGCTTCCTGTGTGGTAGAATCGGTCAGCCTGCGGGCCACACCCAGGGAGGACTACTCAAGCCGTATTTAATATTTATGTCTATAGAGTTTGTGTTTACGTGGTTAATTTGTAAAAAAAAAAAAGTAAGTGCAGGGGCTCTCGTCAGGAGGCAGCTTGCACCGCCGCCTAAAACATAACCAACTACTAACCATGAAAATGGGGAGAGGATGTGCCATAATGGGCAGAACTGCCGATTTCGGAGCTGGGGTACCAGGTTAGAGTCTCAGCGACTCCACATCCTGTGATTCTGGGCGAATCACTTAATCTCCCAGTGAATAATTAATTATTATTAAACATGTAACTGGTGCTCATAAAAAGCTCTGGTGTTGATTCAGGGCCTGTGCCAAGCAACGCAAACCACCGGCTCAAATTAAGCACTGACCATATACAATAACAAACTTACATAAACATTTCCTAATTAACACCTAAACAAACTCTAAAGACAAACATTAAATACAGCTTTGGGCCTGTGCAGATAAATCCATTCCCACAAGATACTGGACTGTCAAGGAGTGGCAGATAAAAGACGGAGATGCCTGCCGGGTGGAGACTTCTCTAGACCTCAGCGACATTCTGGAATTGAAACATGGCGAATGTTTCACTTGAAAGTGCTGCAAGGAGCTGGCAATAAAAGGGTTAGCATAATGCTAGCCTCGGGTCTTGACATGAATCAGTCGTCCTATGGGCCACACCCAGGGAGGATTCTTTCCAATTAAAGGTAAAGATTCAACCCGAGGCAACAAAGGCGGAAATAAATACAAGAGCTCAATCACGCTGTATAAACACACCAAGAGGGCCTCCATGGCCAACGCACAAGAAGAAAAGCGTCACCCGGCAAGGCTCGGAGTGGAACAGCGGCCGCGTTAATGCAAACAAGTGCACACTTGAGCACGGTAATCACAGGAGGAGTGAGGAAAGGGGCAGTGAAAGGACAGAGCGCTGCCAGCAAACCCCCAGACTCCACAGCCAACACTAGGCGGGGGGACACTGAATGGACAGAGCGCTGCCAGCAAAGCACCAGACCCCACAGCCAACACTAGGCGGGGGGACACTGAATGGACAGAGCGCTGCCAGCAAAGCACCAGACCCCACAGCCAACACTAGGCGGGGGGGGGGGGGGACACTGAATGGACAGAGCGCTGCCAGCAAAGCACCAGACCCCACAGCCAACACTAGGAGGGGGGTCACTGAATGGACAGAGCGCTGCCAGCAAAGCACCAGACCCCACAGCCAACACTAGGCGGGGGGACACTGAATGGACAGAGCGCTGCCAGCAAAGCACCAGACTCCACACCCAACACTAGGAGGGGGGACACTGAATGGACAGAGCGCTGCCAGCAAAGCACCAGACCCCACAGCCAACACTAGGCGGGGGGACACTGAATGGACAGAGCGCTGCCAGCAAACCACCAGACTCCACAGCCAACACTAGGCGGAGGGACACTGAATGGACAGAGCACTGCCAGCAAACCACCAGACTCCACAGCCAACACTAGGCGGGGGGACACTGAATGGACAGAGCGCTGCCAGCAAAGCACCAGACTCCACAGCCAACACTAGGCGGGGGGGACACTGAATGGACAGAGCGCTGCCAGCAAAGCACCAGACCCCACAGCCAACACTAGGCGGAGGGACACTGAATGGACAGAGCGCTGCCAGCAAACCCCCAGACTCCACAGACACAACTAGGCGGGGAGACACTGAATGGACAGAGCACTGCCAGCAAACCACCAGACTCCACAGCCAACACTAGGCGGGGGGGACACTGAATGGACAGAGCGCTGCCAGCAAAGCACCAGACCCCACAGCCAACACTAGGCGGAGGGACACTGAATGGACAGAGCGCTGCCAGCAAACCACCAGACTCCACAGACACAACTAGGCGGGGAGACACTGAATGGACAGAGCGCTGCCAGCAAACCCCCAGACTCCACAGCCAACACTAGGCGGGGGGACACTGAATAGACAGAGCGCTGCCAGCAAAGCACCAGACCCCACAGCCAACACTAGGCGGGGGGACACTGAATGGACAGAGCGCTGCCAGCAAACCACCAGACCCCACAGCCAACACTAGGCGGGGGGCACACTGAATGGACAGAGCGCTGCCAGCAAACCACCAAACCCCACAGCCAACACTAGGAGGGGGGACACTGAATGGACAGAGCGCTGCCAGCAAAGCACCAGACTCCACACCCAACACTAGGCGGGGGGGACACTGAATGGACAGAGCGCTGCCAGCAAAGCACCAGACCCCACAGCCAACACTAGGAGGGGGGTCACTGAATGGACAGAGCGCTGCCAGCAAAGCACCAGACCCCACAGCCAACACTAGGCGGGGGGACACTGAATGGACAGAGCGCTGCCAGCAAAGCACCAGACTCCACACCCAACACTAGGCGGGGGGGACACTGAATGGACAGAGCGCTGCCAGCAAAGCACCAGACCCCACAGCCAACACTAGGCGGGGGGACACTGAATGGACAGAGCGCTGCCAGCAAAGCACCAGACCCCACAGCCAACACTAGGCGGGGGGACACTGAATGGACAGAGCGCTGCCAGCAAACCCCCAGACTCCACAGCCAACACTAGGCGGGGGGACACTGAATAGACAGAGCGCTGCCAGCAAAGCACCAGACCCCACAGCCAACACTAGGCGGGGGGACACTGAATGGACAGAGCGCTGCCAGCAAACCACCAGACCCCACAGCCAACACTAGGCGGGGGGCACACTGAATGGACAGAGCGCTGCCAGCAAACCACCAAACCCCACAGCCAACACTAGGAGGGGGGACACTGAATGGACAGAGCGCTGCCAGCAAAGCACCAGACTCCACACCCAACACTAGGCGGGGGGGGACACTGAATGGACAGAGCGCTGCCAGCAAAGCACCAGACCCCACAGCCAACACTAGGAGGGGGGTCACTGAATGGACAGAGCGCTGCCAGCAAAGCACCAGACCCCACAGCCAACACTAGGCGGGGGGACACTGAATGGACAGAGCGCTGCCAGCAAAGCACCAGACTCCACACCCAACACTAGGAGGGGGGACACTGAATGGACAGAGCGCTGCCAGCAAAGCACCAGACTCCACACCCAACACTAGGCGGGGGGACACTGAATGGACAGAGCACTGCCAGCAAAGCACCAGAGTCCACAGCCAACACTAGGCGGGTGGACACTGAATGGACAGAGCACTGCCAGCAAAGAACCAGACTCCACAGACACAACTAGGCGGGGGCACACTGAATGGACAGAGCGCTGCCAGCAAACCACCAGACTCCACAGCCAACACTAGGCGGGGGACACTGAATGGACAGAGCGCTGCTAGCAAAGCACCGGACTCCACAGCCAACACTAGGCAGGGGGACACTGAATGGACAGAGCGCTGACAGCAAACCACCAGACCCCACAGCCAACACTAGGCGGGGGGACATTGAATGGACAGAGCGCTGCCACCAGACTCCACAGCCAACACTATGCGGGGGGGGACACTGAATGGACAGAGCGCTGCCAGCAAAGCACCAGACCCCAGAGCCAACACTAGGCGGGGGGACACTGAATGGACAGAGCACTGCCAGGAAAGCACCAGACTCCACCGCCAACACTAGGCGGGGGGACACTGAATGGACAGAGCGCTGCCAGCAAAGCACCAGACTCCACAGCCAACACTAGGTGGGGGACACTGAATGGACAGAGCGCTGCCAGCAAAGCACCAGACTCCACAGCCAACACTAGGCGGGGGGGGGGACACTGAATGGACAGAGCACTGCCAGCAAAGCACCAGACTCCACAGACACAACTAGGCGGGGGGACACTGAATGGACAGAACGCTGTCAGCAAAGCACCAGAGCCCACAGCCAACACTAGGCGGGGGACACTGAATGGACAGAGCGCTGCCAGCAAGGCACCAGACCCCACAGCCAACACTAGGCGGGGGACACTGAATGGACAGAGCGCAGCCAGCAAAGCACCAGACTCCACAGACACAACTAGGCGGGGGGACACTGAATGGACAGAGCGCTGCCAGCAAAGCCCCAGACTCCACAGCCAACACTAGGCGCGGGGACACTGAATGGACAGAGCGCTGCCAGCAAAGCACCAGACCCCAGAGCCAACACTAGGCGGGGGGACACTGAATGGACAGAGCACTGCCAGGAAAGCACCAGACTCCACCGCCAACACTAGGCGGGGGGGACACTGAATGGACAGAGCGCTGCCAGCAAAGCACCAGACTCCACCGCCAACACTAGGCAGGGGGACACTGAATGGACAGAGCGCTGCCAGCAAAGCACCAGACTCCACAGCCAACACTAGGCGGGGGGACACTGAATGGACAGAGCACTGCCAGCAAAGCACCAGACTCCACCGCCAACACTAGGCAGGGGGACACTGAATGGACAGAGCGCTGCCAGCAAAGCACCAGACTCCACAGCCAACACTAGGCGGGGGGACACTGAATGGACAGAGCGCTGCCAGCAAAGCACCAGACTCCACAGCCAACACTAGGCGGGGGGACACTGAATGGACAGAGCACTGCCAGCAAAGCACCAGACTCCACAGACACAACTAGGCGGGGGGACACTGAATGGACAGAGCGCTGCCAGCAAAGCACCAGACCCCACAGCCAACACTAGGCGGGGGGACACTGAATGGACAGAGCACTGTCAGCAAAGCACCAGACTCCACAGACACAACTAGGCGGGGGGGGGGGCACTGAATGGACAGAGCGCTGCCAGCAAAGCACCAGACTCCACCGCCAACACTAGGCAGGGGGACACTGAATGGACAGAGCGCTGCCAGCAAAGCACCAGACTCCACAGCCAACACTAGGCGGGGGACACTGAATGGACAGAGCACTGCCAGCAAAGCACCAGACTCTACAGACACAACTAGGCGGGGGGACACTGAATGGACAGAGCGCTGCCAGCAAAGCACCAGACCCCACAGCCAACACTAGGCGGAGACACTGAATGGACAGAGCGCTGCCAGCAAAGCAGCAGACTCCACAGCCAACACTAGGCGGGGGACACTGATCCACGGGATAGTTCAGCAAGACACCAGACTCCACTGTAGGCCCACTCATGGCCTGGGCCTCCCAGGACACTGTGGGGGTTTCTGATCAGTAATAGGGGAGTGAGATGTTTTTTTCCATGAAGATCACAGCCAACTTCCAAACTGATGTTGGTAACTTAGCTTCTGCTGCCATATGTGGCTCATTCACTGCAGCTCAGTCCGTGTGGCTCTTTCTATGAGCCACTCAACTCCTGTGGGATGTGACGTATCAAGACGGGTCCAAGTGGGGGGGGGTGTGGGGGGGTCTCATCTTTTCACTACGTTTAGCAGTTCTTCCCACCCTCTCTCTTTTTCATGCACATGACACATACGTATAGAAACAAGTGGCCCAGTTATACGCACGACTGACTTATTTACTTCACAATAAGCCACGGTTCACTTTTATCACTAGGCACGTGAACGCCCACAGATTCGACAAATAAATGTGGCTGTATAACGCTTTGGCTTTATCTGGTAACAGAAACTTAACATTTTACGTCAGACTGTCAAGGCTTTGCCCCGCGTTTTATTGATTAGAATGGACAAAGATATTATTCTTCCCACAATTGAAAATATGTACATCGTGATGGCCGGCTCGCCTTCCTGCCAAATGAAGCACTGTAAAGCTGTGCCTTGCAATACTCTACAGATATTGGATTATTAACTTTAGGTAGTAGCCTCTTCCAATAATCCCATGTAACCAGACCAAAGATGTGCGCGACATTTATTATGTTTTTTTTGCTGATTGGAATTTTAGTTCAACAAAGGGAGAACAAAAGTAGTTTGCAACCTTAGCGCCACAACACAAGCCATTTGTTTTTGCGCGCTTGCAGTTACTGTTTGGGACACTGAGTGCCGCTGTTCACCAACTAAAACAAGCATTGGCATAGCCAATAGGTCTCTCCTTTGAGACCTTATATGTGTTTAGCCATGCAACAGTTGCATAACTAAATACTTATAAGGTCCCCAAAGCGAGGCCTATTGGCTATGCCAAGCAGCCGTGCGGCCGTGAAAGTGATCGCGATCAAACATCAAAGCGGTAAAGCGTGGCGCGCGCCCGCACATGCACTGTAGCTCTAGGCTGGCCTGGTAGCACTTTTTGGAGCCCTCTCAATAAGTCTCGCCAGACCAGCGCATGCGCTGGGTCAGGCGAGACCTAAAAATGAAGACGCGCTGATTCGGGAGATCATGTGGCGGGATACGACAATTTACGGATTCGGCCAATCCCGTGACGACTGCTATGGCCAATGAAATCCTAGAAAGTTTGGGGCGGCCATGCGGGCAAGTAACGTCGTCATCTTACAAAGTCCAGCTTTTGAGCAGGGGGAACGGCGTCCACCCTGTAAAATGAGTGGGGGGGGATGCCGTCCACCCACGTGGTACCCCGACTCGTGCCCTGAAAAGCAGTAATCCATTCAGCTATCCACATAAAATACAGATCTATGATCTGCACAGTACGTGTCATTTGCAGCAGACATACTAAGCCTCTGTGCTACCTTATGGAGAGTCAGAATCGGCACTAGACAAAACTCCAACCCCTCTCTCTAGCAGGAGCATTAATTACATGAGTAATCTTGACATTTTTGATGTTGCCTGAAATTGGGCGCAAAAGGAACTCTGCTGAAGATTTTTTTAAATCCTATGTTATTGCTAAACACAGCAACCCCTCCCCCCGGGTCAGCGCCCCCTCCTCAGGTCAGCGCCCAGTGCAGCCGCACCAGTTGTACTGCCCTAAAGCCGGCCCTGCATGGCACACAACAACAAACACATACCATAAACAATTCAGACCCTTCGACTTTTTCAACGATTATTAACTGTATCAGAAGTATGAAAAAAGTGATTTTGTTGTGCATAATTAGAATTGAAAAAGTTTCAGTTCAAATTATTATGATGCTGAAATCAACTTTACTAAGGTCTGCAGAACAGGTGGTGATCTTTTGAGAGTCTGACTCCTCTTCCCTCAAGGCACTTTATTCTGAAGGGTCACACTCGGTTACACGTTTCATGCCCTGTTTTTCTCTCCACCCCTTTCTGAAAGCCTTCATTTGCATATCTCACATGTTCCCACTATTACTGGGAGCGCATATGCAAGTATCACTCTGAGCACCTCCGCCTGTAAGGCCTGGG
Organism: Triturus cristatus; assembly: GCF_964204655.1. Classification (NCBI taxonomy): domain Eukaryota; kingdom Metazoa; phylum Chordata; class Amphibia; order Caudata; family Salamandridae; genus Triturus; species Triturus cristatus. Next base: position 802,243,631 of record NC_140595.1, read on the forward strand.
TTTGGATGTGCGTGCACGCATCCTGCACACATTGATCATGCACCGACAGGCTCTGTGAGAAACTCGCACTGCCATCCCTTACAACTAACATTCTCCATCGTGAGACATGACACACCCACGACCTGCGACAGCTCCTACCTATTCATAGTAAACACTACAACAGAGTCATGCGCTCAAGACTCAAGACCTGGCTGTTCGACCAGTAGCAACAGCATCCCCCCTCTCCCCACACTCAGCGCCTTGAAACCCTTGCGGGTATGTAGTGCGCTTCACAAATTATTTGATTGATTGATACGCTGCATGAAATAAACTACAGAAATAGACCATCTTGGAAAAAACGCAAATACTCGCCGGGTGTGCACGAGAAATTAAACGTGAAACATAAACTGGGTTTGTATCCCTGACATAGAACCGTGGGTTATTTACTGTCATTGTTGCAAATCATATATGCATTGGTTGGTCATATCAATACGGGAGAATGGGGGGGTGTTGTATTTCCCGGCCCAGTCAGTCTCTCGCGTGGCATGTTGTGTGTTTTTCAGGCATGTATTTAATGTGGTTCGAGGCTCGCAACCCTCCGCTTCCTCACAGTCGGTCTACGCATCTCTATAGGACGCGGCGCTGGAAGCCCTCATCCAAATGACACAGGCGCACAGCAGTCAGCATCCTGTGTGTGCATTGCAGCCCAAACCCTGTGACACCTCGGAAACAGGAGCGTCTTCTGCTGCCAGCCTGGGACATTGTATAGAAGGAGAGCACCTGCCAAGCGTCAAGCTTCCCCTTCAGACCAATCCCGCGACGACTGCTACGGCCAACGAAATCTTTGAAAGTTTGGGGCAGCTGTGCGGGCAAGTAACGTTGCCATTTTACAAAGTCCAACTTTTGAGCAGGGGGGACGGCGTCCACCCTGTAAAATAAGTGGGGTGACGCCATGCACCCGCATGGTACCCCAACTCGTGCCCTGCTCCATCGCTGTTGGCCTAAACCTGTGACTTTGTCCCGTTCCTGTGCAGTGAGATATTCACAGTTGGCACATTGTGCTCTTGTTGCTATTTTTTACTGAAATACTTAAAATTGCAGATATCGGTTCCACTAATTGTTTTTTTTTTCATTTTGGTCTTGTTTTTATTTAGTAAACAATTATTTTTCTAACCTAGTCTTGGATTCTTTGTGTGTTATGTTTTCACTTTATGACTGTTTTAACTGTTGCACAAATACTTTACACATTGCCTCCAAGTTGAGCGTGACTGCTTTGTGCCAAGCTACCAGTGGGCTGGGCATAGATGAATCGAAGGTGGGCTTGCGTCTCACCCTGACGAGGTTTGTGGTTGCTGCTTGCCAGGGTTCACACTCCAGTCAACCAACAGCCCCATTTCTTACAGTTGACCACCAAGAATAGCACATTTGAGTGGCACAATCGGAATACACCAATATCGAAAGAGACAATTCATAACACTAGCACGATGGGGCAAAGGGGAACTTTCCAAACCAATGGGTGGCCAACAGAAAACGTAGTAAAGTGGAAATTTCACAGTCACGCTGTTAACAATGACCAGGTTAAGTTACAAGTGCGGAGACAGGTGGAAACTGGCCAGCAAGAGTGCAGTGCGGAACATGGTTGTTGAGAACAAATAAACGACTACCACGCGCCGCGAGAACAATTTGAGCACAGAAAGGACATTGATGTTTGTTTTCCAGAATCACCCTCACTGCCACCAAGCTTGGTTTCTTTTTTACAAAACCGCCTCAGCCATGCCAGCTGACAAACAAGACACAGAAAACAACCCCCCGCCCAGCGGTTCTCTGTGTATGGTGGACCAGCCACTGCCGGGCAGCAGTCCTTGCCCCAGCCATGCCAGCTGGCAAACAAGACACACAGAAAACAACCCCCCGCCCAGCGGTTCTCTGTGTATGGTGGACCAGCCACCACCGGGCAGCAGTCCTTGCCCCAGCCATGCCAGCTGGCAAACAAGACACACAGAAAACAACCCCCCGCCCAGCGGTTCTCTGTGTATGGTGGACCAGCCGCCACCGGGCCAGCAGTCCTTGCCCCTGCCATGCCAGCTGGCAAACAAGACACACAGAAAACAACCCCCCGCCCAGCGGTTCTCTGTGTATGGTGGACCAGCCGCCACCGGGCAGCAGTCCTTGCCCCAGCCATGCCAGCTGGCATACAAGACACACAGAAAACAACCCCCCGCCCAGCGGTTCTCTGTGTATGGTGGACCAGCCGCCACCGGGCCAGCAGTCCTTGCCCCTGCCATGCCAGCTGGCAAACAAGACACACAGAAAACAACCCCCCGCCCAGCGGTTCTCTGTGTATGGTGGACCAGCCGCCACCGGGCCGGCAGTCCTTGCCCCTGCCATGCCAGCTGGCAAACAAGACACACAGAAAACAACCCCCCGCCCAGCGGTTCTCTGTGTATGGTGGACCAGCCGCCACCGGGCCAGCAGTCCTTGCCCCTGCCATGCCAGCTGGCAAACAAGACACACAGAAAACAACCCCCCGCCCAGCGGTTCTCTGTGTATGGTGGACCAGCCGCCACCGGGCCAGCAGTCCTTGCCCCTGCCATGCCAGCTGGCAAACAAGACACACAGAAAACAACCCCCCGCCCAGCGGTTCTCTGTGTATGGTGGACCAGCCGCCACCGGGCCGGCATTCCTTGCCCCAGCCATGCCAGCTGGCAAACAAGACACACAGAAAACACCCCCCCGCCCAGCGGTTCTCTGTGTATGGTGGACCAGCCGCCACCGGGCCAGCAGTCCTTGCCCCTGCCATGCCAGCTGGCAAACAAGACACACAGAAAACAACCCCCCACCCAGCGGTTCTCTGTGTATGGTGGACCAGCCGCCACCGGGCCAGCAGTCCTTGCCTCAGCCATGCCAGCTGGCAAACAAGACACACAGAAAACAACCCCCCGCCCGGCGGTTCTCTGTGTATGGTGGACCAGCCGCCACCGGGCCGGCAGTCCTTGCCCCAGCCATGCCAGCTGGCAAACAAGACACACAGAAAACAACCCCCCGCCCAGCGGTTCTCTGTGTATGGTGGACCAGCCGCCACCGGGCCAGCAGTCCTTGCCTCAGCCATGCCAGCTGGCAAACAAGACACACAGAAAACAACCCCCCGCCCAGCGGTTCTCTGTGTATGGTGGACCAGCCGCCACCGGGCCAGCAGTCCTTGCCTCAGCCATGCCAGCTGGCAAACAAGACACACAGAAAACAACCCCCCGCCCGGCGGTTCTCTGTGTATGGTGGACCAGCCGCCACCGGGCCGGCAGTCCTTGCCCCAGCCATGCCAGCTGGCAAACAAGACACACAGAAAACAACCCCCCGCCCAGCGGTTCTCTGTGTATGGTGGACCAGCCGCCACCGGGCCAGCAGTCCTTGCCTCAGCCATGCCAGCTGGCAAACAAGACACACAGAAAACAACCCCCCGCCCAGCGGTTCTCTGTGTATGGTGGACCAGCCGCCACCGGGCAGCAGTCCTTGCCCCAGCCATGCCAGCTGGCAAATAAGACACACAGAAAACAACCCCCCGCCCAGCGGTTCTCTGTGTATGGTGGACCAGCCGCCACCGGGCCAGCAGTCCTTGCCCCAGCCATGCCAGCTGGCAAACAAGACACACAGAAAACAACCCCCCGCCCAGCGGTTCTCTGTGTAGGGTGGACCAGCCACCACCGGGCCGGCAGTCCTTGCCCCTGCCATGCCAGCTGGCAAACAAGACACACAGAAAACAACCCCCCGCCCAGCGGTTCTCTGTGTATGGTGGTCCAGCCGCCAATGGGCCGGCAGTCCTTGCCCCTGCCATGCCAGCTGGCAAACAAGACACACAGAAAACACCCCCCCGCCCAGCGGTTCTCTGTGTATGGTGGACCAGCCGCCACCGGGCAGCAGTCCTTGCCCCAGCCATGCCAGCTGGCAAACAAGACACACAGAAAACAACCCCCCGCCCAGCGGTTCTCTGTGTATGGTGGACCAGCCGCCACCGGGCCGGCAGTCCTTGCCCCAGCCATGCCAGCTGGCAAACAAGACACACCGAAAACAACCCCCCGCCCAGCGATTCTCTGTGTATGGTGGACCAGCCACCACCGGGCCGGCAGTCCTTGCCCCAGCCATGCCAGCTGGCAAACAAGACACACAGAAAACAACCCCCCGCCCAGCGGTTATCTGTGTATGGTGGACCAGCCACCACCGGGCCGGCAGTCCTTGCCCCTGCCATGCCAGCTGGCAAACAAGACACACAGAAAACAACCCCCCGCCCAGCGGTTCTCTGTGTATGGTGGACCAGCCGCCACCGGGCCGGCAGTCCTTGCCCCAGCCATGCCAGCTGGCAAACAAGACATACCGAAAACAACCCCCCGCCCAGCGGTTCTCTGTGTATGGTGGACCAGCCACCACCGGGCAGCAGTCCTTGCCCCAGCCATGCCAGCTGGCAAACAAGACACACAGAAAACAACCCCCCGCCCAGCGGTTCTCTGTGTATGGTGGACCAGCCGCCACCGGGCCAGCAGTCCTTGCCTCAGCCATGCCAGCTGGCAAACAAGACACACAGAAAACAACCCCCCGCCCAGCGGTTCTCTGTGTATGGTGCACCAGCCGCCACCGGGCCAGCAGTCCTTGCCTCTGCTATGCCAGCTGGCAAACAAGACACACAGAAAACAACCCCCCGCCCAGCGGTTCTCTGTGTATGGTGGACCAGCCGCCACCGGGCAGCAGTCCTTGCCCCAGCCATGCCAGCTGGCAAATAAGACACACAGAAAACAACCCCCCGCCCAGCGGTTCTCTGTGTATGGTGGACCAGCCGCCACCGGGCCAGCAGTCCTTGCCTCAGCCATGCCAGCTGGCAAACAAGACACACAGAAAACAACCCCCCGCCCAGCGGTTCTCTGTGTATGGTGCACCAGCCGCCACCGGGCCAGCAGTCCTTGCCTCAGCCATGCCAGCTGGCAAACAAGACACACAGAAAACAACCCCCCGCCCAGCGGTTCTCTGTGTATGGTGGACCAGCCGCCACCGGGCAGCAGTCCTTGCCTCTGCTATGCCAGATGCCTGGTGACTGTGGTACAAAGTTCAAAACAAGCCTCTGATCCTTTCAAGGCAATGCATTGGGCTTGTGTGTTCTGAAAAGAAAATGTGGCCTCATTTGTGCCTGAATTTACATTGGCGGGGGAATCCCACACGAACCTGTCTGTAGATCACGCATCACGCACACTCACGCAGCGCCTTAACACGCTATCTTCACTGAACAGTTTCCCGGTCGAGCACTGGTGAGGTCAGGGCCGACCTTTTGCGTGGGCGAGCTGGGCTGAGGCCCAGGGCGCCAATCTTCAGAGGGCGCACAGTGCTGTATGGTTAAGCAGCGCCCTCTCACATGGCTCCAACCTGTCTGTGTCTCGGTGTGCTCGTTTCCGTCAGGTTTGCCATTTTAAAGTAGTTTAATCTTTCCTTATCGCGGCATGAGCGAGGTTTTTAACACCCCCTCCACCCTCTCACCCCGAGGCAGCAACGCTGTGGGCTGATGTAAGTGAGCTGGGGGAGGTCCGGAGACGGGCGTGTCCAGGGGCCAGTTCCTGCTGAGCAAGGGACCGACCGGTGAACACAAAGGGGCCCCTGCTGCCCACTGTATTCACTAGCATCAGCATGGGCGCCGGCGCTACGTTTCTATGAGCCCGAGGCGCTATCCTAGCAAAGAGCTGCGCTGGGTGCGCGGGCGCCAACTCAGCATCGCCAAGCGCCTCATCTTGGCCATTCATGTGCCTGCCCTCAGCGAAAACAGCACAACTCTAGCACGACAGGTGAACACTCACCCTACGCTGCGGCCAGAGTTTGCCTGCAAGGAGCAGCATAAAAGACTGTGCGCCAAGAAGCAGCTTGCCGAGTGTGCGCCCAGAAGACGCGTGAGCGCCTGTCTACTTAAGTTAGCGGCGTGCGCCCAGAAGACGCGTGAGCGCCAGTCTACTGAAGTCAGCGGCGTGCGCCCAGAAGACGTGTGAGCGCCTGTCTACTGAAGTCAGCGGCGTGCGCCCAGAAGACGCGTGAGCTCCTGTCTACTGAAGTCAGCGGCGTGAGTTCCTGTCTACTGAAGTCAGCGGCGTGCGCCCAGAAGACGTGTGAGCGCCTGTCTACTGAAGTTAGCGGCGTGAGCTCCTGTCTAGTTAAGTTAGCGGCGTGCGCCCAGAAGACGCGTGAGCGCGCGCCCAGAAGACGCGTGAGCGCCTGTCTACTTAAATCAGCGGCGTGCGCCCAGAAGACGCGTGAGTGCCTGTCTACTGAAGTCAGCGGCGGGCGCCCAGAAGACGCGTGAGCTCCAGTCTACTGAAGTTAGCGGCGTGCGCCCAGAAGACGCGTGAGCGCCCGTCTACTGAAGTCAGCGGCGTGCGCCCAGAAGACGCGTGAGCTCCTGTCTACTGAAGTCAGCGGCGTGCGCCCAGAAGACGCGTGAGCTCCTGTCTACTGAAGTCAGCGGCGTGAGCTCCTGTCTTCTGAAGTCAGCGGCGTGCGCCCAGAAGACGCGTGAGCGCCTGTCTACTTAAATCAGCGGCGTGCGCCCAGAAGACGCGTGAGCTCCTGTCTACTGAAGTCAGCGGCGTGCGCCCAGAAGACGCGTGAGCGCCTGTCTACTTAAATCAGCGGCGTGCGCCCAGAAGACGCGTGAGCTCCTGTCTACTGAAGTCAGCGGCGTGCGCCCAGAAGACGCGTGAGCGCCTGTCTACTGAAGTAAGCGGACTTTGCCTAACATAGAACTGTCAGTCTAGTTACTCAGAGCAATACAGAAAGACGACCACAAAACAAATGCAAGTATTTGCATAATGTCACCGGAGCCACCGCTCAGAAATTCCCCCAACATCTCCCTTCTCATGAGATCGGCGAAACAATGCTGACGTCAATGTCAGTGCGTGGCAATCCCTAACTCTCAGTGACAAGAAGTGTGATGACATTTTAAGAGCCCAGGCTAACCCACAAAGCCATCCGGGGCTGAGGTCAAAAGCACAACCGCACCCCTCGAGCTCCTACCAGGAACCTCTGCTCAGCAACTCACCAACCCAGAAACGAACCTTCAAAGGGCGGGAACACGGAGGCAGAGCCTTGGCGACCCAGGATCCGGGCTCTGGAAGAAGCTGGACCCACTCAACTAACACATACATCCCACCCCAACACCCCAAGACGCGCATACGTCAACAATAATACACATGCAGGGGCATGGATAGCATTATGATGGCAGAAACAGCCACGTATATCCACAGAGGGTGCCCCAAGAAATGGGAGAGGGTGTGGGGTGAATGGAATATCTATAGAGGGAATGTATATACCCCTCCCGAAGAGGAGGTATAAAAGTCACAATATGCATATAGCTGTAATATATTACACACACTATCCATCAACGTGAGACCGTCATTGTACTCTGTCAATTGTAAAGATGTAAATGCAGATATTCGGTTTAATACTTAATAAAAAACTGTTTATAAAAAAAACATTAAACACAAAAGTACTATTTTATTTTAAAAATCAACATAAAAAGTAATGCACAGAAATTTTCAAAACAGTATATGTATTAATTAATGTATTTCATATTCTCATTTCATATACATTTCATTATGCAAACATTTCACTTAACAAATACAATATATAATACATATACATATCTGAATAGCCCCATTCTCTTTCCCAACCATCATAAATCATGCTCTCACACTCATACATTCACTCATACAATAAGAAAAATCTGACAAATTCACAGTGTTCATATCCCCAATGGCTCTTACATCACAAGACTCGTCACATGACAAACATTTATTTTTTCATAATTTCCTTATATTGAAATCTTTATTAACCAAATCTTAATAATTGGATATGTATCTTTTGCATAAATGAGCACCAAGATAGACTTGATCAATATCTTGCGCTGTACCCTGAACCCACACCCGAGGGGCGGACCAGACTCCTCGCGGGTCAGGTAACGGGTCTGACCCAGACTCCTCGCGGGTCAGGTAACGGGTCTGACCCAACCTTTCAAGCTCGCCCATGAATGAACCTCACATTGAGGTATAAACTGAAAGACACCCATGAAGGTTCATATCTCACCCGACTAGACTCTAAATTTTCCCTTCGAGTTCAAAAGTAGACATTCCAGTAGAAGTTCAGCGCCCTGAAGTCACCCTATGGGAGCATGAAGCACTTTATAAAACCATATAGTTAGTAAATGGAGGAGTAATCCAACTCCTTCACTGATTAATGCCCGTGGGGAATCCCCCCTCTACGGACTCGAAAGGCAAGATTTACCAATGCCGTCGTTGTGGTCTTGGACTGCGGAAGGAGTAGGCGCGAGCGCCTGGGCGTGAAGGGAGGATGTAAAACAGGTTACTCTGCCCTTTTGACGAGTTCATGAGTTTGTAAGATAAGGAACAAGGAAAGAAGGGGCAGAGATGAGGAATAAGAGGGGGAAGATCGGCCCCAAGGATACACTGATCCATGGACGAGGGGCGACGGACAGGCCTCAACATGACCCGGTCAAACGCCTTCGGAGACTCGAAAATGACAGAAACAAGCACGGAGGATGAAAACGAAGGACCTAATGACATGTGGAATCAACGGCTTCCATAAAGATATGAAATGCAGGAGGCTGCGGCAGCTTTCACGCTGTGGGCCTCGCGAGGCGCTAGAGACGCGGGATCCCATGTGCGGGACCCTCCACTCGCTGCACCCAGGATGGATGGTGCAGGCAGGGCAGCTTTCAAGCTGCTGTGTGCCTCGCGAGGCGCTAGAGATGCGGGATCCCATGTGCGGGACCCTCCACTCGCTGCACCCAGGATGGATGGTGCAGGCAGGGCAGCTTTCAAGCCGCTGTGGGCCTCGCGAGGCGCTAGAGATGCGGGATCCCGTGTGCGGGACCCTCCACTCGCTGCACCCAGGATGGATGATGCAGGCACTGGCAGGGCAGCTTTCAAGCCGCTGTGGGCCTCGCGAGGCGCTAGAGATGCGGGATCCCATGTGCGGGACCCTCCACTCGCTGCACCCAGGATGGATGGTGCAGGCAGGGCAGCTTTAATGCTGTGGGCCTCGCGAGGCGCTAGAGGCGCGGGATCCCGTGTGCGGGACCCTCCACTCGCTGCACCCAGGATGGATGGTGCAGGCAGGGCAGCTTTCATGCTGTGGGCCTCGCGAGGCGCTAGAGGCGCGGGATCCCATGTGCGGGACCCTCCACTCGCTGCACCCAGGATGGATGGTGCAGGCAGGGCAGCTTTCATGCTGTGGGCCTCGCGAGGCGCTAGAGGCGCGGGATCCCGTGTGCGGGACCCTCCACTCGCTGCACCCAGGATGGATGGTGCAGGCAGGGCAGCTTTCATGCTGTGGGCCTCGCGAGGCGCTAGAGGCGCGGGATCCCATGTGCGGGACCCTCCACTCGCTGCACCCAGGATGGATGGTGCAGGCAGGGCAGCTTTCATGCTGTGGGCCTCGCGAGGCGCTAGAGATGCCGGATCCCATGTGCGGGAGCGTACGCTCGCTGCACCCAGGATGGATGACAGCAGGCAGGGCAGCTTTGGGGTGCCTCAGCAGGTTGGGGGGCATGCAGTGCCGGCTGGCTCCTAGCTAATGCCGTTCAGCTTACCAATGGGCAGAGCGGGGGTCTCACCCGCCGGTTCCTCAGCCTGTCTCCGGGTTGGTAGGGTCAGTGACCCTCTTTTCTGGGGCACCGAGTTCTGCTGAGAGTTCTGTGCGGAGGGCCTTCGATGCTGGCGCCGCTACTTAAGTGCGGCTGCGGAGGCCTTCCTAGTGCTGGGCCGTGCCCTTCCTCGCGGGCTCTATGCACATAGCTGCAGGGGATGGATGACTTTACTCACTTATTCAGCAGGGCTCATTCATGCTCCTCATTGGGCGAACAGGGCTTCAGCCCGCCCCCTCGTGTGTCTCAGCCCGGGCTGCTGCAGCTCGAGCTGCTGTGGGCTCGGCTGGGCAGTGTCTGGAGTCTTATCTCCGGCCCGCCCGAGTCTCTCCCAGGTCTTTAAAGACCGTTCGCAGACTTGCACACCTTTGTAAACTGGTTACCAAGGCTTCGTGTTCTCTTCTGGTTCCAGTACCCCCTGGGCCCCCACCCTGCCTATTCCTTACATTTGTATTTCACTTTTACTGCCCTAGTGTGAGAAGGCATTTCAGGAAAAGGAATATGAAGTAGGGTTGCCAAAAGAAAAATGCCAGCCGCGTATTGTTTAAAGACCTCGTCTTAACTCTAAAGTGTTATAAATAAAAAAGTGTGCATTCTTTCGTAATGTGACCTCTGTCTTTGTTCCCTTTAATTAGCGGTCATGGATCATTTAGGTTGCCCTAGAACAAAAGTAAAAGTGCTTTCTATTTAGATTTGCTGTTGGAAGTACGCACAGAGAAGAGCTTAAAATACGGCTTTTGGTGACTGTCTATTCTTATACCGTCTGAGACATCACAATAATGAGGTGGCCACCCTAAAATCATCAGATTGGAAGTTGGTTGCAGGATCAGCTCATTGTGCATTTCCTCCACCCTCGATCCCCGATTAATGCCATAATAGCAATAGTTTAACTTATATCTGAAACCCAACGCCGCAGTCAATAACATGCTGAGTTACTTCAAGTGTTTGGGAATTCACCCTGCATTCAGACAACTCACTCCTCATTCTCACCCTTCACTTTCACACTCACCCTGCACTCACAGCAATCACAATGCCCTCACACTGATCACCATGCACGCACACCATTCACCCGCTCACCCTGCACTCACAGTGATCACCATGCACTCACACCATTCACCCGCTCATCCTGCACTCACAGTGATCACAATGCCCTCACACTGATCACCATGCACTAACACCATTCACTCACTCACCCTGCACTCACAGTGATCACTCTGCACTCACACCATTCACCTGCTCACCCCGCACTCAGTGATCACCATGCACTCACACCATTCACCCCCTCACCCTGCACTCACAGTGATCACTGCACTCACACCATTCACCCGCTCACCCTGCACTCAGTGATCACCATGCACTCACACCATTCACCCGCTCATCCTGCACTCACAATGCCCTCACACTGATCACCATGCACTCACATCATTCACCCGCTCATCCTGCACTCAGTGATCACTCTGCACTCACACCATTCACCTGCTCACCCCGCACTCACTGTGATCACTCTACACTCACACCATTCACCTGCTCACCCCGCACTCACAGTGATCACCATGCACTCACATCATTCACCCGCTCATCCTGCACTCACAGTGATCACTCTGCACTCACACCATTCACCTGCTCACCCCGCACTCACTGTGATCACTCTACACTCACACCATTCACCTGCTCACCCCGCACTCACAGTGATCACCATGCACTCACACCATTCACCCGCTCACCCTGCACTCAGTGATCACTCTGCACTCACACCATTCACCTGTTGACACCGCACTCACTGTGATCACTCTGCACTCACACCATTCACCCGCTCACCCTGCACTCAGTGATCACTCTGCACTCACACCATTCACCTGTTCACCCCGCACTCACAGTGATCACTCTGCACTCACACCATTCACCTATTCACCCCGCACTCACAGTGATCACCATGCACTCACACCATTCACCCACTCACCCTGCACTCACAGTGATCACAATGCCCTCACACTGATCACCATGCACGCACACCATTCACCTGCTCACCCTGCACACACAGTGATCACTCTGCACTCACACCATTCACCTGCTCACCCCGCACTCTCAGTGATCACCATGCACTCACACCATTCACCCGCTCACCCTGCACTCAGTGATCATTCTGCACTCACAATGCACTTGTGCTGTTCACCTGGTTCCTCACCCTGCAGTCACACGAGCACACTACTCACCCTGCACTCATGTGACACTTCACTCAGCTGATCCCCTCACTATTCAATCTGCAATCTCACTCAAACAAGCCCATCACCAACAATGCTCTCCACTTACATCCGTACCCAAATTTATATGGTCCCCTCACTCACCCTGCAGTCACTCCTCTCACCCTACTCTCACACTGTTGCATCGCTCACAGTGCACTCACATAGGCACTCCTGCCACCCACACCTCACAGAGGGTTAATGTGCCTGGTACAAAAAACATGTACCATGCAGATCACAGAACTGAGTGAGTAAACTATGAGTAGCGCTATAAAAAATGAAGTCAAAAAGGGGCTAAAGAGTGATGAGGGAGGGGCACCAAAGAAAGACTGTTGCACCGTGTGCGACCAGTGCTAGGGCCAGCCCTGGCTGGGAGTGTTAGCCCCTTCCCCCCGAAGTTTGGGTCTAGTTGCGCCCCTGCCTGTAGGCACTGCAAGCGCTTCCATGTCAGCGCCATCTTTGTCCACGTCTGCTTCTAGCAGTATATATTTGCAGTGTAGAAGCGCAAGAAAGTGCCCTCTTTTTGCATGGTTTCCCCCACTTTTTGCTAAACTGCTGATGTATTTTGACTGCGTGTGCCCTGGGTTCCTACCAAACAGGTACCCAGGGCCTATGTTCTTTCCCTAAACTGCATTAAAACAAAACCCAATTGGCATTCTTTGGCCACAGGCCAGTCCCTTGTAAATGGTACCACAGGTAACAAGGGCACTGTGGCCAGGGAAGGCCTCTAAGACCTGCAGGACGTAGCGTGCCACTCTTGGAGGCCCTGTACCTTCACACAAACACACACACACTGCCTTTACTGGCTGCGTGTTTGGTGCAAAACAAAGTGAAGAGTTGACATGACACACATCCCTGTGTGCCATGCCTACAACCCACTACCCTGGCATAGGTCAGCCACCCCTCTAGCTGGGTGCACTATAACAGTGGTGAGGGTACAGGTGCATTAGACATTGTAAGTGCAGTGCTGCCTGTGAGAAGTTGGCCTGGTATATGATGTTCGCTAATTAAAGTGACCACCTTGTACCATGCCAAGCAACCCTTATGGTGTGGTTGTAAGTCAACCTTTTCGGACCAGCTGCCCTAGTGGTAGCGGAGGCTAAGCAGTCCTTCAGGCTAAACTCGTTTAGGCATGTGAAGCAAGCTGTTTTACCATATGCAACCCCCCTTTATACCAATGAAAGGGCACCACACAGATATATATTCAAAATATATATGTATTTATTATTCAAAGTATCCCCTAGACTCTTTATGAGCACAGGAGCACAAATCGTTAAACAAGAAAGTATCACAATATACAAAAGTTGCACTTTATATGGATAGGCCCTGTTGGCCGCTCAAACCATATACTAAAATAGTGGTATAAGTACCACGAACAGGAAAGGGAGAAGGCCTAGGGCCTCTAGAATCGCTGGGCCTATGAGGAGCTAACTTTAGTTAGTGACCAGGAGGTCCACGGGTCGCGTGTGCAGTGAGGAAAGTTACACGCGGGCGCCCATAGGTTTTCAATGGGTGCGTAAATGTTCAAAAGTTACTGCTAGAAGGGTCTTCTGGTTGGACTACGAATTCAAGACTTCAAACCTAGACATTAGAGATGTTACTCTACACTTGTGCACCGGAGTGCCAGCTTTACCTCACCCACAGGAAGCGGGTACATAGGGCTCGAAGTGCGTCGGGTTTCGTCTATCTGTTCAATGGAGCTTGACAACAAAGATGCTGCAGGCGGTCGGTCCAGAAGAGATGCGGTGGATCCAAGGATGGATCGGAAGTGTAGAAGACCTGAAAGCAGAGGGGACAGTGTTCACAGTCACTAGCCAGTGACAGGCGTGGCACCAGGTAGGTACCAGGCGGTGTCGGGTGCAAACAGGTGGAAAGGTGAAGCTTGTCTCTGCAGCCACGTGATCCCTGAAGGTCGACGACGTCCAGGAGTCGGTTCACGAGCTGTCCCACGCAGGCTCTCGCTGTCGGCGGTGTCGGGGACTCAGAAGAAGCAAACAAGCCTTGGCAAAAGCAGGAGTTGTAGAAAGTGAAGAAAGCTTGTAGCTCTGACCAGGAAGGTCAGAGGGGCTGCTCCTTTGGAGGGCAGCAGGGGCCAGTCTGGAGCAACCAGACCAGTGTCGTAGTTTTTCAAGATGGTCGCCAAGATGGCCACTAGTCAACGGACCAGTAACCGGTTAGGCGCGTTGAGTCGCGAAGTGCAGAGGGGCCCCACGCAGATCGTGGAGATGCTGGAGGGCTCACCTTTGATGCAGATGCTGCTCGAATGTTGGGCTTCTCAGGACCCAAAGCACAACTCGGAGGGAGCCTCTGTTGTCGCGCTTGCAGCTGGTCGAGTGTCTTCCAAGATGGCTGGCTCCACGTGTCTCGGTGCCTCCACGGGTTCCATCTTTGCAGGGACTGTGGATTGGGCGGTGAGAGGTCTGGAGGTCCAGTTATTGTTGGTCTCTGGGCTCGGGCTCCGGCAGGAGGCGGCGGCAAAGCAGATGTCGATTTGCTGGTTGGTGCATGCGTTAGCAGGATGGTCACTCCTTGACCATAGGGGAGATTTCATTCAGTCTTCTGTGCAGCAGAAAGTCGAAGTTCCCGTCTTCTTCTTAGTGTTAAGTTGATTCCAGGATGTCTGAAGTCTTTGGACACAGCTCCTACCTTTAAGCGGATTCTAGGGGCCAGACTACCTGCTAGGTCCCTCCCCAAGGGTGGGACCAGGAAGGGGGGTGGTTACACCCCCAATCCTTTGTCCAGCTCGCCCCAGGTCCGGGGCTGGTGTGCCCCAGGACCGGTTTGAACTGGCATATGCACTGAGGCTCCTTGTGAGCCTCAGGCATGTCTGTTTCTATTCAAGCCCTACCTGACCAATACACAAAATCCTGTCTGGGGTGGTGCTCGCACCTCCCCTGGCAGGAAACCCTTTGTCCACGTCTCCCAAGCTGGAAGGACTCCCAGCAGCAGGAGGGCAGACTTGTGTCTGTGGTGGCAGCATCCATTTTGTGGAGCTGAGGCTATGTCTGATTTTACCCGGGTTTCAGGTTCCGTACATGTCGTGTCCCTCTAGAAGGGTGGAATGCTAACCCCGTCGCCAGAATTGGCGAGGGGTTAGTATCCCAATTCGTATGACACCTTACTCGACATGTTTTGATAAAGCCAAATCAAAGATAGCATTTAACCGCGAGGATCATAATGCACTTAAGAGTATATGGTATGGCGATATCTGAAACGGTAGAAGGAAGTTGTTCCGACTACTGCAGACAGGCTCAGCTCATGCCAGAGCACCATCTCACATGAAACCAAGCACTCTGCCTTCAGGATTGTTAAGGCCTGCCATAGGAGTGACTTATAGGTTAACATGTGTCCCATTTAAGGTTAGGTATAGGCATACTACACCTAAGTAAGAGGTGGATACACCAACTTACCCCAGCTGAGTGATCAGCCAGTTGTGTCAAATTGCTAGGCCAGGCCAGGGGTGGCACAATACATGCTTCAGCCCCTGGTAGGCCTTAGATACACCAATGCCCTGGGTACCTAGGGTACCAGGTTACAGGGGCTCACAGGGTGATCCAGTTCCAATTGGTTATGCACCTAAAGTGCATAGTGTCAATTTAGCCGAGAGAACAGCAGGCTGGGGGTCTGATTAGCAGGCCCACAGCCTCAGTATGTTGAAAACCAGTGAAGCAAAAAGCAAAAATTTGGGGTGACCATAGGATAGCAGACCCCACTCTCCTACACTGCCATTAAGAGTACATGGTGCTGGTAGTTTGCCATTACGAACTCCACAGCACCATAATGGCTTTACTGAAAACTGAGAAGTTTGGTATCAAACTTCTCAGCACATTAAACCCACACTGATGCCAGTGTGGGATTTAATGAAAAAATGCACACAGAGGGCATCCTAGAGATGACCCCTGAAAAACGACCTAACACTAGTGTCCAGGCTGGGTGGCTGCTTTCAGCTGCCACCACCAGACAGTTTTCTGGACCCCTGGGTCAAGAGCCTGCTGCTCTCTGGGGCCTGAAACAATGCACATCCTGGGACGAGGTGCCAAGCTCCTCCTCCAGGATGGGAAGGGTCCACGAAGGGGAGGTTTCAAAGGCTTGCCGCCTTTGTGAGCTACCCCAGGTCTATGCTGGTTCCAGCAACTGGCCCCCACCGGTTCTGACCGGAGATCTGCTGACCTCTGACCTGCCTCAAATCTCCAAGCAAAGTTTGCCCTCCTGAAATGTTCTTCTCCATGCAAGAAAGCATACTAGGTCCAGCAGTGGGAAATGTCGAATGCCCTGGGGCACGATAGAGAGGCGCATGAGGACTCCTTACCAGAGTACAACACCGTGAATAGAGAAGGGCGCGCAGCAGCTTGTGGCAGAACACTGCGGGGGGAGGCAGGCAGCAGGAGAGAGCTGAGCAGGGGCAGGAGGGCAAGGGGTGCAATGAGCGCAACACCCCGCATAAGAGGCAGATTAGGCCGCACTGTAGTTGTAGGATGACAGCGCTGTGCACCACCAGAAAGGGGCACTCGAGGCAGCGGGCACGCTTGTCAACGCCTCCGAGTAGCCACCAAATCGCGCTGCAGTAGAAGGACTGCACCGAGCAGCTAGAATAGGGAGGGCGATAATTAATGCCCCTTCAAACAGGCAAACAGGCAAGCAAAAAGGGGGGGGGACAGAGGGCATCGGCAGTGCAGGTCATGGCAATTCAGAACACAGGTGGCAGGTCTGTTGAGCACAACACTGAGAAGGACAAAAACCAAGAAAGAGTTGGTGCAACAATCCAGCAGATGGGTCTAATGGTGCCATTATCAGACTGGTGGTGTTCCTGGCTGAGAAACCATATGTTGAGGGCAAAGGGCGAAGAGTACTCTGGGCTTGGGTGTGAGAGAGACAAAGGAGGGTAATGCATCTAGATACCTCATTGAAATGATTACGGACACTTAACAGCTATGGAACAGGACCACAAACTCCTCAGGTTCGGCAGACCTGAGGGGCGATGAGCGAGATGACCTGGTAGGAGAGTTGAGTCAATCTGAGTTGCCACCAGCCAGGCTGCAAGCAACTGCGTGTGCTAGTCCGAAGAGAGCGAGATGTGTGGTGAGACCATCTTGAGATCGCGGGTGGAGGAGATGGATGCAAACCAGTTACTGATCGAATGGATAATGTTTGACGGAGGTGCGGGGGGATGGCGAGTGCCCTGGAGCGAATGGAGATAGAGCTGAGGGGGGGACCGAAATGACTGACCTGGATTATGAGGAGGAAGCGGAAGAACTCAAAGATGGAGAAATATCTACATGGCATGAGAATTTGATGGGTGATAGAGAGCACGTGCACCAGGGGGGAGGCTATTAACCTTCCTGTCAGAAGCACTATATTACAGGGGGCAGATGAAGAAGGTGGAGAAACGCATAGAATGGGACACGGTGGCATGGGAGCAAGGTTGGAGAAAAGCAAAAACACAAAGCGGGAAGGAGCTCAACTTAGATTTCTAGCAGGCGAGTCTGGTTGGCAGTGCTGGAAGATAGGGGAAGGGCAAATGCATCCAAAGATGGTAGAAAAATGGGTAGGCACCAATACGGAATATAAAAGTGTGGCTTCGGACGAAACTGGGGAAAAGGTAAATGATGTACTACCTAGAAAAACTGGGGACAGCCTTGGGGCTGGGTAAATGGGACACAGTGCAGGTCGTGGGAGGAAAGGGGGTGGGGGGACAAGGAAGGGTGAAGGCAAGCCTAAGGAATCAGAAGGGCTGAAAAAAATTGGTACAGCCTGATAAAGGGTTGAAGAAGGATGTCTGGAAATTAGCCCAGAGACCAAGGGTTCCTATTCAGATTGAAAAATGGACATCAACTTTTCTTATTTACCCAAGTGTACATTGCGAACTTTGTCCAGAGAGATCAGTGTCTATCCTGAAATATGTGGACACAATCAGGAATGCCTATACTATGAGGAATTTAGGGCCAGGTTAGAGGTGAAACCAGATAAACCATGGGGAGAGGTAGACAAGGAGTTGTGGCCTCAGTGCATGTATCCTGCAAGACCCCCGCCTGTTTTGCATACGGCAAGTGGTTTGACAGTTCCATTTGGCTCTTTCTGGGACGTCCCACTCTGGGGGTGGGGGGGGCACTTGGGGAAGAGGGCAGGGCTTTAATCCAGGGGCATGTTGGGGCCTATATAGAGGATTAGGCGCACTGAACCCTTGTAAGTACGAGCATGAATGTGAAAGATGTAGGGGGAGGCATGCAGTCCTATAATGCTTTGTGGAGTGGGGTATGCAAAGAGGGGCTAAAAGAGGGGCCGAGGAGTACAGCAGTAACCTTGCAACAAGCGCTTTTACACAAGCTAAAGTGGGCAAATTAGAATGAATGGCTAGCATTCCAACCAGACGGAGAGGCTGCAATGACGCTGGAATGGGGCTTTCTGGAGGGACTCAGGTCCTAGACTGAGACGCTTTGCAAACAATTTGAAATCTGCTAGAGATACGCCTTTGATCGCGAGAGAAGTGGAAGTAGGAAGAACGGCAGGTCCTATTGGCCGTTGCATGACTTCATGATATCACCAGTAGGTGTGTTAACCAAGAAAGCGGCAGGAACATTTTTAATTATACTTCACCTTGCATGGCCTCCAGGATCATCAGTTAATTACTTTATTGCTAAGGAAGACTCCATGGTCCAGTTGGCGTCAGTGGATGGGGCAATGTAGTTGGTGAGAAAGAGCGGTGTCAGTACAAATTTACCAAAATGCGATATTAAGTCAGCATTTCGACTTTTACAAGTCTAGCCATTAAACTTTTCAATGCTGGGCGTACAGTTAACGGGCCACATAATATGTAGACAAAGTGCTTCCAATGGGCTGCGCCATATCATGCAAACTATTTGAGACGTTCAGTACCATCTTACAATGGTGTTTTACAGCTGGGTCAGGACATGAAATGGGGACGCATTATTTGTAGGAGTTCTTATTTCTGGGTGCCTGAGGTTCAGGAGCCTGTAGCAGGGCTTTGCAAGGGTTCCAGTGGGTGAATGAAGATATGGGGCACCATTAGCTCCTGAGAGAACTGAAGGTCCTGGCACAGAGTTGGTATTTCTTGGAATTGGATACGGTGGAGATGGAGATGGAAGCCAGATTACTACAAGATAAGATTAGAGCGATCATCAGCATGCGAGGAGAGGCAAGTGCAGCACCCTTGTCTTTGCCGCAAGTATGTTGTCTACTTGCACAACTACATTTTGCATGCAGGGTAGTAAGAGCGGCGGTCACTCTGCAGAGGGTTTGGCATTGTAATGTGTGGGGTGACAGACATCACAGAATAAGGATTTCAGCCACAGTACAAACGGATCTGCAAGTGGACTTGATGTTCCTTAGGAATTTCAGTGGGGTGAGTACGCGGCCCTTGGATATGAGCTTTGCTGGCCTCATTCAGATGTTTTCAGATACAGCAGGGGCGGATGGTTTTGGCTGCATCTGGAATGAAGGGGGTGCTCGGGAGGGAGCCTAAAAATATTTGCCAGAAATGAGGAGTATTGCCTTGTTAGAGTGGTTTCCGTTGTTGGTGGCAATTGCTTGTAGGGGCAGGAGACAGCGAACAAGGCTGTCACGTTTAATATGGATAATGAAACCGTAGTGGCATTGGTCAATGGACAAAAGGCAAATGACACGAGGCTTCTGACACTTCTACAGCACTTGATGCGTGGTTGCTTGAAGCGCAGTATTGTGTTTAAGGCTGGACACGTGCCAGGTGTGAATAATAACATCGCAGATGCATTGTCTTGTTCACAATGGCTGTGAATCCATGGTTTGGCACTCGGAGTGGATAAACTGAAGGCCGAGGTATGAGAAGTGATATGGGAGTTGGGAGACTGAATGTGTTGAGTTTGGTAGAAAACTCAGTCAATTGCACAGTCTACCAGGTCAGCATACAAGCAAGCTGGGGAGGAGTTCCTGTTGAGTGGAGGGGTCGAGAGAGGACTTGATGCTGAGGACATGGAGAGCAGAAGGGATATAACGTAATATCTTTCATTATGGCAAATATTAACAGAGGCATTTCAGCATCAATTGCAGGGTTTTATTCTTTTGAGGTTGTTAACACAGCAGGGGAACAGGGTAGAAGGATTCTGCAGGGCTGAGTGAAAGAGAAACAGAGGAGGGAGAAGAAGGGATCCCATCACGATGCCACGTTTGGTGTTGTTAGTAAGAGGGCCCCCCCGGAGGTGTGTTTCAATGGTTTCAAAGTTTTATTGACGGAGTGGATCATATTAGTTATTTTTCAGAGCTTGCCAGATTTATGACCTGTTGGGGTGCAAGATAAGAAAAGGGTATACAGGCTGATGATGTGGGGTTACACGGAACCACACTAGTTCTAACACCGTCCAGACCAAAGACGGATCAGTGGGGAAGAGAGAAAGAGAGGCTTGGTGTGGCCAGGCAGGTGGAGCAACGCCTTTACTCCTAAGGATAGGACTCCTTTAAAGGCAGCACAGGTGCTAAGAGTTATGAGGAAGATACTGGTGAGGAGGGGAGAGACGGCGGAAGCTTTCGGCAAACATTCATTTAGAATACGAGCAGCGTCAGAGGACAATAGATTGGGTGTTTTTCTCCTAGAGAAATGATGAGGTTGGGGAGATGGTCCTCAGACTGCTGCTTGAGATACATTGGGCAAGAAAAGGGCAGATAGGAATGCCCAACAGGTCTTTCTGTTTCTCAGGAGGCCTTGCAGGCCCCATGGCAGCTGGTTCCTCCATATGAAATATTGGGCTTTGCCCAGTGGGCAGCGAAGCAGGCAGAGGCTCGCCCATGTGGAAGGAATTTGGGTATCCAGTCATCTGAGTTTAGAGCTGATTGGTGGGAGATATGGGGGCGGCAGCTGCGTTGGCTTTCATATCATGTGAAAATGAGACCCTGCCCAGATGTGTGGATTATCCACCTACGCGAGAATGATAAGGTGCAGATGTCACGTCTTGGTTCGATCGAAACCAAGACTGATTTGGAAGCGAGAAAAAAGTCATGGTCCCACAGCCATAGACCGCGCTGGCTGCTGAGAGAGTTTGGTGTGGAGCTGTTAAAAATAATGAAGTTGAGAAAATGCATTTGAGAAAACTAGACGCAAAGTTAACAGAGAAATTCGATGTTTCTACTCGTTTCAAGGCAAAAGTCCGATTGAACACGAAGACATCAAAAAAGAGTTTATCCGTTTTCCGTCAGGACGGGGTACAGCCCTCCTTTCTAGGCAATGAATTCTACTTATTGAAGTCAAGATGCCGTTGGCTAGGAAGCTACCAGTTAGGAGGTGGCAGTATTCCAAATATGCTGTTAGGCGACAGCAATCCAGGGGTTGGTGTTTCGACTGTTGGACGACAACCCGCAGACTGGATGGGGCAAAGGATGTTGGGGTGACAGCCATTTCATAGGTGAGATAAGGGGGTGGAGTACCCCGGAAGCACCTATCCATGACTCAGCCACTAGGCTGGAAGGGTTGGAGCCGTGCTGTGGGGGAGGTTTGGCATAAGGAGCACAGGCGAGTGCAACTGGGGCCAGGTGTGAAAGGACGGTGAATGGAAGGAAAGGGGGAGCAGGTTGAATGCTAGGAGCTTTTGGGGGGGATTTTGCCGGTTGGGGGGTGGGGGGGGAGGTTTAAGGGTGGGGGAAACAGGTCAATTTATTATATTAGTGAGGTGGGCTTGTTATCACAATGTTTGTAATGTTATGAAAGTTTCAGCTGCATACCTGTCCGAATAAAGTGACCTTTTGCTCTTACTTCCAGCCTGTTCATCTACGCCGTCTTGCCCAATGGGCTCCCTGGAGTCGCCTCCTGTAACAGCCCCCCCTCCCCCCCAAAACATTTGGGCAAGTGATGCAGTTCATACCCGGGGCACGCTATTGGTTAGTTTGTGAGCAGGGGCGGGACATACATAAGTGTCAGGCCCTGAGAACCAGCACCTTTTCATTCATGCTGTGGTCTGGCGGGTAAGTGAGCATAGGTTTTTCTTCGGCACCCTCCCTCCCCATTTTTAGGTCTCGCTGGCTATCGCGTAAGCGATCGCCCAGCGAGACTCTTGTAAAGGGGCTCCCAAAAGCGGATTGCATGGCGAGCACGCGCACAATCACGTGCATCGTGCCGCCATGCAATCCGCTTTTGGCATCGTACTTCAAAGGGTCCGCTCCCCCGCCTGGAATGCGCTCCCCCGCTCCCGCCAAGCGCGCGCGCCACGCTCTGCCGGGCTGGTCTGGTTTATTTATGTCTTTGTTGTGGTGACTCCCATCTAAGCTCCACTTTTGTGTGCACTTCCATTTCGCTTTTCTGGGCCTCGTACTTATTCTTATTCTTTTTGTTGCAGTGACTTCCGTGTTATCCCCACGTTTGTGTGCACATTACATTGCTGCTTTTCTGTGCCTCGTACTTAAAAAAAAAAAGTGTGGCAGTGAATCCCGTGTAATCCCAACTTTTGTTTGCACTTTCATTTCGCTTCTCTAGGCCTCAGACTTGTTTAATTTATTTTTGTATTCCAGTGACTCCCGTGTAATCACCACTTTTGTGTGCACATTTCATTGCCGCATTTCTGGGCTTCTGACTTTTTTTGTTGTTGCAGTGACTCTTGTGTAATCTCCACGTTTGTGTGCACATTTCATTGCGTCTTTGCTCTTTACCGCCCTCTGACTTGATCTCTTTCCTACCCCTGTATACTTGCCCATTGAATGACACACACACTCCTCCTCTGGCTCCTGTTGGTGTTCTGTATGATGGCATGAGCATCCATTCCCAGATGCCACCTTCTTTGTGCCCCTCATCCACACCCATGTTCTTCTCCACTCCGTCCTTGTTAATTGCGGTCCCTTCTCTATGTGTTCTCCAGACCCCATTTTCATAAGTTACTTCCCTTGGGCTTCTTCTACCGGGTCACGCTGCCCTTTCTTTGTTCCTCCTCCAGGGTTCATGGTAGATATAGAAGATAGACCGTCCTGACCATTTTTTCATCTAATCTTTTTTTGTTGTAAATTATTTATTCAGTTCAATTGTCCTAATTTACTCATTTTTGGTAATTGTACATTTTTTGTCTGGCTCCACCAAATTGGTAACCAACACAGTTTTTCCATTACATGAAAAAACCGTTATATTCTTATCAGATAGATATTTTCTGCATTTTGCCCATTCCCCAAAGTGACATTTTGGATATCTGGACTCATTAAGGCTGCAGTCTATAATTCGAATATATTCACCTAGGTCACCCTGACAACGCCCACTTGCATCGGCAACGAGAGGCCTTTCGCCTACTGTATGGGAAAAGATTCTGTTTCAGACTCAAACCACATATAAAATGGGGGGGGGGGGGGGACACGTCTAGATCACACCTTGATCTGCTGAACCGTATACCCTCCAGCTCTCTCACTCGGTGAGGCCTCTGGGGTCCAGAGCCTTTCCAACTAGACGGGTCACTCCAACTGGCCACAGCAGAGTATGTTTCAAATCAGTGTCCATGCCTTTAATAAATACAAAAAGAACCTGTCCAGGGCTACTAACATCTGCTGTGATCTGTCTGGGGTTACAAGTTTGCAGGCTTAGCTTTCATCTTTTGGGGTCGGAAAATTGGTTTCCAATTTATTGACACCGCTTTGGAGCAACAGAGTACGGTACAGAGTGCTATATAAAACAAATAATTATATTATACTACCATAGGAAGACATGGCACGTGTGAGCTACGTCTACCTCTCATTGCATTTAACCTCTCATAGCCCCCCAAAAATCGGGAAAGGGCTTAAATAGGGGTTAATTAAAAAAATGTCCGTGCTTTTCCCTAGTGCTGTGAAAGCACATTCTGATTGACTTAAAAAATAAAATTTTGGAGAACATTTTACTACCCAAATGAGGTATCTGGTCTTCTCAATCTATGTTGTGTTTGTCACCATCTCTTTAGCGCCGGGACGCCTCTTGGCTGCGGCATCTGTGCGCTTTATAAAAATTATATAACATAACGTATGCGTTCTGCTTGGGATGCAATCTCAAATAAAGGTTCTCGGATATTCTCTGCACTGTACATATTTTGTCCCTTCTGCTGGTCTGCAACTTTGGAGCATCGGGCGTGTCCCCTTACATAAACCGCTCTAAACAAAATGGCGACCGTCCAATTCTGACGCACTGTTTTAAGATGGTTTTCTCTCATCAGTACACCCTCGACAATGTCCTTATATTTGTTGATAATTTCATAACAGTTCTTTTTTTTGTGGGGTTATTAAGGTCGTCTCAGCCAGGTCTCCGATACCCAAAGGTGAGACCTATTGGCTATGCCAATGCTTGTTTAGCTGGTCACAAATACCTAGATACGTCTGCTTTGTTGGTTATACAGGTTGAGGTTGAACCTTTTAGTGGTCGCTTAGTACAGGTTGTGGCAGGCGCCATGTACTAGGCCGGAAGGGTTGGGCCTTGCCGGGTGGACGTGTGGCCAAAGGAGGACAGGAGAGTGCAACTGGGCCCAGGTGTGAAAGAACGGTAAATGGAATGAAGGGGGGGGGGGGCTGAACGCTGGGAGCTTTTGTTGGGGGTTTGCAGGTTGGTGGGGAGGTTTAAGGGTGGGGGGGGTCATGTCAATTTATTGTATTAGTGATGTGGGCTTGTTATTTCAATGTTTGTAATGTTTAAAGTTTCAGCTGCATGCCTGTCCTAATAAAGTGGCCTTTTGCTCTTACTTCTGGCCTATTTATTTTGTGCCAGATGATGAATACTAAACTTTTGTTCATATCCTTAAAAATTTCAATCAACAGATCAAGTTTTGTAAAATCCTTAACAAGTTTTTTTTACAACATTTCTAAAATATTTTGTACACATCTAAAACAGAGTGATTATTCGCTAGCGACTTGGCAACAGTTGAACTAGGTTTTGTTTCAAACAAGTTTTACAACTCTGCAGACGATCACCCGGAGTTTTTTTCGTGGTATATTATATTCTGCACATTTCTTGGTCTGTAGCAATTTGCCTCAAGGCTTGGAGCCTTCACTTCACCCTGGAGTTTCCGTTCTAGCGTTTCTTGCTTGGCCAGTTGTCGGGTGGCGTCCAGCCCATCCTATCGGTTATTGGCTGGAGGGTGCTCTACAGGGCCGATAGGAAGCAGGATAAAGGGGGCGGCGTAGTTGCTGAATCCTACCACTAGGGGCACACCAGTGAAACGGGCAAATGTAGAAGTGAGGTAACCAACTCAGCAGCGCAACTAGAGTGAAATTTCAGGGGGGGGGGGGCTTATACAAAGTTCGGGGGGCGGGGGCTAATTCTTCCAGCAATCGGCAGAGTGAAGATGCAGGGGCTCCAAGAAGGGGTGAAAGAACAAAGCCTCATTAACAAGTAAACAGTCTTTTAAACTCCTGTGAAGTACTCGGGTGCAGCTCTGTGTGTACCCGGTTGGCTGACCCATACGATGGGGGGGGGGGGGGCTCCCTTTGAGCCCAATGGGCGTTGCACGCCTGATGCAACTTGTGTGTGTCCATTGTAGTGCTAGAACAGATTGGCAACCAGCTGGTTTCAGCAGCTATTTTCCTACACTAAAGCTTTGCCTCAAGGCCAATCTAATTTGTTTTGTCCAAGTGGTGTGGTGTTTGGGGAACAGTTTGGGGCCAAATGCCAGGCATTGGTTTACAAATCAATCAATCAATCAAGGAATTTGTAAAGCGCACTACTTACCCGTGAGGGTCTCAAGGCGCTGAAGGGAGGGAATTCATTCAGACATTCAAATGCAGAACTGCTGGAGCATCAAGCCTGGCAGCCACACCAAGCAGTCCATCAAGAGAAATAAACACACAGCCTGCAGTGTATCTTAACCGGTGTGGAATGAACGAGCAGACATTTGAAAGTGTCCCTGCTTTTCTCAGTCTGTGGGTCTCTTCGGGATGCCTGGATCCATGTATACTCTGCAGGAATACCAGGTCTGTCTGTTTAAGGGGCGTACACCAACCACATTCATGTCTATAACACATCATACAAACTAAGGGCCTGATTACGATCTTGGCGGTCAGAGTTACTCTGTCACAAACGTGACGGATATTCCGTCCCCCAAATTTCAATTCCATTATATCCTATGGAACTTGCAATTTGGCGGACGGCATATCCGTCATGTTTGTGACAGAGTATCCCATCCACCAAGATCGCAATCAGACCCTTAGTTTGGTACTTACTAATACGTGCATGTCACTACCAATTATTACTGTAGATCAATTCTCAACTTATCGACCTTATAACAATGAAACAATAGAGTTAAAAACTGGAAAATAGCTTGTGGCGAGACAGGGTCCTTCTTTCATATACTGTGGTCATGCCCTAGGATCCAAACATACTGGGAAGGTATAACTCGAGTGATGATGAACGTGGTGGGTCGGGGCGTCCTCCTTGAGCCAAGGGGGCTCATTTTGGATGTGACTGGTGAAATGACGTGGCCGCAATGGGCCAAGGCCCGGCTGGCTCTGGCGGGAGGGGTGGCCAAGAGGAACATTGCCCGAGCATGGGGAGCACCCCCCACACTCGCAGCCTGGAAAAAAGAGTTCACCTGCTGCTACGGGGCAGAACGGGTGATATACCAGAGCCGGGGATGCCCACAGAAAGGTGAAAAGATATGGGGTGCCTGGGCCAAGTATCGAGGTTATAGCTAAAGGCCGTGGGGAGCAGGGTGCAATGACGTGGGAGAACTGATGCCCTGAATTATGACAAGGGAAGGTTGTTGATCAAAAGTGGACACTTATGTTGGGGTGCACCTCGTGCACTGAATCCTATATCGCATGTCTCTTCAAATATGCCATTCTGAACCGACAATGTACCGAAGCTTGTTTATGTTCAATAAAAAGATATTTGGAAAACAAAACTGCAAAATTTCAAAGGAATTTCTAAGAAATTCCATGGAGTGGGTGTATGATTAAATGATCATTATTATTTAATTTCTTTTATTTTTTTTAAATATATTGTATGTATCTTTTGACCTGAACATAACAGCTTTTACTCACTGATCTATCTTACATTACATACAAATCAGGGACTTGGGCTTATGCTCTGTATCGCGCCTAGAAAGTCTCAGCCACTTTATGATGACTCGAGTCTGTGACCAGAGAGTGCACGCAGATCTTTCCAGCAGATGCATTAACACCAGTGCTATCTTACCTGTATTCTAGCTAGAAACCTGCTGGATACACACAGCTTTGTGCAGCACGTGCCCTAAACTAGCTCAAAATGCATGCTGCTTGTGAAAGGCAAAACCCGATGTCCGCATAAGGTGTGCGGTGAAACTACACATCGCTTGGCATGTTAAAGCTTATGGAAGGAACTCACACAGCCACTCGGGTTGGATGGCTGAAACCATAATGGAATTTTGGGTAGTGAACAGACCTACAGGTTAGAAACTGTGATGAAATGGGATTGGGGCAGTGGTGTAATGAAACTTGAGGGCCCCCCCCTGCAAAGAATATGGAGGGGGCCCCCCATGCTCGGGATTCAGTCAGGAGCTCTCAGGTCAGGGGCCTGCTGCGCATGCACCAGTGGCGGCTGGTGGATTCTAAAAGTGGTGGAACGAAAAGCTGAGATCCAAGTTGAAGAAGCGAGTACAGTAAGAACACCAAAGTGAAAGAGCAGTGTTCGGGGTTGGCCTTCCCAAGTGGGCCCTTTAACCACTCAAATTTCAGCTTTAAATAAATTCAGTCATTTGTCTCCAAAACATCAGCTTGTTGGTTTATGAAAGCAGACATGTTTTGCTATTAAAACTAGCTTTGCATTCTTGAAAAATAATTTAAATTCCCTAAATCAAGAAGTTATTTTTTGTGTGAAAAAGTTCAAATATTGTCATGAACCACTGCAACACATGGATAGATTCTGCCTTGAATATCTATGTGTCATAGCTGCATGTCATATGGGCCAATCTTATGCCAAGAATGACCACCATTATGCAGAAGCTAGCATGAGGGCTGTGCACCACCACACAATCAGATAGGAATTACCACTGTTATACCAGGGTCCGCATTTTACCCAGTTTGGGCACTATTATACCATGGGTGAGCACATTGGGCCGATATGTACCACCATTATGGCAGGGCCAACATTATGTCATGTTATTTTATTTATTAAGTATACAATCATGGAACATTGCTGGTGTTGAAATGGGGTAGCTCTGTAGAATCTCACTAGTGGCCGTGACAAGCTCCCCTCTTTACCTAGTGATAGTTTTTTCTACACAAAGGCATGTCGCAGGCAGTATGGAAAAGAGAGAACAAGATATGAACGACTTCCTTGTTTGTCTCCAACAGTCCACCCACTCTCGTCACAGCCCTTCCCACAATACACAAGGACACCCATATGTCCCCTGTACCCTTCTACAGGTCAAATGCATATCAACCATCCTGGAATGGTTACTTGTTTAGGAAAGTATGGGAAGAAATTTTAGAGTTAAAAATAGCTTGCCCTTTATGCGTGATGCGAGGTCTGTAATTGGCTATGAGGCACTGGTGTACAGTTCTCTGCAGGACAGCTGAGGGACACGACTTCAGAGCCCACTGTGTTTACACCCTGCCCTGTGTTAATTCATGGTCTATGTCGTCCAACCTTATTTACGCCCGGTAGTATTTCATTGTCTTTTATTCACCACTGTCCACCTACTGTATTTACACCCTGTAGTATTTCATTGTCTCTTATTCACCACTGTCCACCTACTGTATTTACACCCTGTATTTCATTGTCTCTTATTCACCACTGTCCACCTACTGTATTTACACCCTGTAGAATTTCATTGTCTTATTCACCAATGTCCACCTACTGTATTTACACCCTGTAGTATTTCATTGTCTCTCATACACCGCTGTCCACCCACTGTATTTACACCCTGTATTTCATGGTCTCTCATATACCGATGTCCACCTACTGTATTTACACCCTGCCTCCCTCCAATCTAAATTTGTCTGGTATACCCCAGCTAGGCAGCTTCGTTCCTCTGAAGCCAAGCTGGTTTTGGTTCCAAAATTTAAAAAAATCAGATCCGGAGGCAGATCCTTCAATGTGGCAGCTGCCAAGCTGTGGAACTCGCTCCCTATTGATATTAGACATATTTCTGAATTTCTCCCTTTTAGGAAAAGAATTAAAACCTGGCTTTTCCCCAAGGCCTCTGTCCTTTAATCTTGTGTCTCCGGCTGCTTCTGGCATCTCATCCCTACCCCATTAGTTTCAGTCAGCGCCAGGATGCCTGCCATGGTGATAGCGCGCTCTATAAATGTTTTAAATAAATAAATAAATAATAAATAAATTTCATCGTCTTATTCACCACTGTCCACCTACTGTATTTACACCCTGTAGTATTTCATTGTCTCTCATACACCGCTGTCCACCCACTGTATTTACACCCTGTATTTCATGGTCTCTCATACACCGCTGTCCACCCACTGTATTTACATCCTGCAGTATTTCATTGTCTCTCATACACCGCTGTCCACCCACTGTATTTACACCCTGTATTTCATGGTCTCTCATATACCGATGTCCACCTACTGTATTTACACCCTGTAGAATTTCATTGTCTTATTCACCACTGTCCACCTACTGTATTTACACCCTGTAGTATTTCATTGTCTCTCATACACCGCTGTCCACCCACTGTATTTACACCCTGTATTTCATGGTCTCTCATACACCGCTGTCCACCCACTGTATTTACACCCTGTATTTCATGGTCTCTCATACACCGCTGTCCACCTACTGTATTTACACCCTGTAGTATTTCATTGTCTCTCATACACCGCTGTCCACCCACTGTATTTACACCCTGTATTTCATGGTCTCTCATACACCGATGTCCACCTACTGTATTTACACCCTGTAGAATTTCATTGTCTTATTCACCACAGTCCACCTACTGTATTTACACCCTGTAGTATTTCATTGTCTCTCATACACCGCTGTCCACCCACTGTATTTACACCCTGTATTTCATGGTCTCTCATACACCGATGTCCACCTACTGTATTTACACCCTGTAGAATTTCATTGTCTTATTCACCACAGTGCACCTACTGTATTTACACCCTGTAGTATTTCATGGTCTCTCATACACCACTGTCCACCCACTGTATTTACACTCTGTATTTCATTGTCTCCCATACACCGCTGTCCACCCACTGTATTTACACCCTGTATTTCATGGTCTCTCATATACCGATGTCCACCTACTGTATTTACACCCTGTAGAATGTCATTGTCTTATTCGCCAATGTCCACCTACTGTATTTACACCCTGTAGTATTTCATTGTCTCTCATACACCGCTGTCCACCCACTGTATTTACACCCTGTATTTCATGGTCTCTCATACACCACTGTCCACCCACTGTATTTACACCCTGCAGTATTTCATTGTCTCTCATTCACCACTGTCTACCCACTGTATTTACACCCTGTAGTATTGCAATGATTTCTTCATGTCTTTCTTCCGTTAGCCTCCATTAGCCATCTTGGAACAATAAATTCATAATAAACTACAGCAAAAGAAACATACTTTGGTACAGCCAATAGTTCTGCAACCAACGTCAGACCTATTGGCTTTGCCAACGCTTATTAGATATGATATGTTACATGGATTTTTCCCTTTCGACCCACAATGTCCTTCCCTTCTTATGTGTGTCCTACTCTCTCCCATATGACTCTGGTGATAGTTTGCTACACTCCAGTCCCATTTATTTCCCTGAATATATCTCTTATTTTTGGCATTTGCTGCCCTGGGGGCTCATTCTATGCTTCATTAGACTTTACGGACCAATTTCTAACCTGCTTTTTATTGGGATTCTTCAATAAAAAATATTACCAATGTGAATAACAAGAAATACAATTCATAGGAAAACAAACATAAAACAAAAAGTGCACAGCATGGGCGGAAACTGAATACCTAAAATGTATTTTAAAAAAAGAAAATGAAAGTTCTGTGCTGTGAAACCTGGTAATGACTTTCCCCAACTCTATAGTACTCCAGAGGCCCCTAAAATGTGAGTTTTTCAGTTAAGCTGGAGTCAGTGACCTGGCAAGAGCCTCATGTACCCTCACTTAAGGAGGTGAAAATGACCCCCGGCTCCTAGTTGGGTAGTGAAAGACAGCTATAGTAAGTGTGCCCCTCCCATTCCTAGGCCCCGATGCCACTGCACCTGCTGCACCATTGGTATGTACGCCCATGGCCAGAGTCTAAAAGTAAATAAAGGGCTGATGATAAAGCGAATCAATAATACGAGGCAGATGCCTAGGATGCCAGCACCAGACAGTGCCAAATTGACACCAAAAGCATCTAATATTACCAATTTATTCCAAGGAGGGAGCAAAAAAATAAAAAATAGAATTTTGCTGAAGGCTCCAGATAGTTTTGCACTTGGGTCTCAAATGTCGCTCAAAAATGTGCAACAACCACAGACATGTTCTCCCTTCCTTTACAACTAGGAAGGCCACTGATACAAATGAAATGTGGCATAACAGCCAGACATGCTGGCTTTGGAACTGGGGGATCATGCTCGAGTCTCAGCGTTGGTTCAACATCCTGCGATTCCGGGCAAATCACTTAATATCCCCGTGCTTAAAAAATAAGTGTGGCCTTGTGTAATGTAACTGGTGCTCATGTAAAGTGCTCCAATACCTTGGGGGCGAGCTAGCACTATATTGACCTATTAAAAAACAGTACTCTGCCATTTTCTACACGTACATCCATTTGCAAACATTCTTGAGACATTTTTTTAAAATCTCTTCTGTGGAGACCTGGTAACGTTTCCATTTTCCCTATCAGCATCAGGGACACTGCAGGCCACTGAGGAAACACTCCGTGCTATCCAGGGAGACGCTCCAACTCAAACAAATGCCAGGCCAATTGCATTTCCAATGCTTGCTTACCTTCCAATGCGTCCCAGCAGAGTCCTGTTCCTGGAGCTGCAAACCTTCTCCTGGTCCTGTCAGCTCTGTGTTGCCTCCACCCTTCTCAGAGGTTGTGCCTTGTGGGGAAAGCGCTCTCTGGGGACCCCAGCCCCATGGGCTCTGACTGAAGAGAAACAATGTAACTTGTTACTTTGTTTCTCTTCAGTCCTGGTTCAGCGCGAGGAGCTCAGATACTGCACCTGCTTTCTAGAGCAAGCCTTTCTCTCACAGCTGAGGGGTCTCCTTCACCTACCAAGACTGGGCCCCCCCCAGCACGACGGGGGCTGCGGGGGTGTTTGTTACGCCCCTGGATTGGGGTTCTATTTAACCTTTGCCCTAATTTGCACTATATTTGCTGCATTTTTATGTGCGATCATTCTAATACGCATCTTATGCGGACAAGTTCTGCATTGTAAATAATCAGAATTGTAAAATACAGCGGGGGGTGCAGTCCTTTGATTCAGGGGTGCAAGAGGGACCCTACCTAATAATCACCTGCAGATGAGAGAGTCGTATACAGCATAATTCTAGGGGAGGAGTGTGAGGCGCCCGCCAGCTCTCCTTTTCTCTAGAAGGCTGCAGTTCCTTTAATACACGCTCTCTTTCGAGGACCTTACCTGTGACCCTGCCACCTTGCTATTGTTGTCGCCGTGAGGGGAACGGCCGGTGCGGGGAGAAATCGTGCTCTGCCTCCACCCAGGAAACATCGTGAGGGAGGCCAACGAACCACAATACCCAGAGGCCCTGCTGCTGGGCGCCCAGCTGTGACGAGATCAGCCTGCGCTCAGCTCGCTTAAAACTCTCACAGGCTTCACGCAGCGCGGGACGCGCTCTTTCGAGGACCTTACCTGTGACCCTGCCACCTTGCTATTGTTGTCGCCGTGAGGGGAACGGCCGGTGCGGGTGAAATCGTGCTCTGCCTCCACCCAGGAAACATCGTGAGGGAGGCCAACGAACCACAATACCCAGTGGCCCTGCTGCTGGGCGCCCGGCTGTGACGAGATCAGCCTGCGCCCAGCTCGCTTAAAACTCACAGGCTTCACGCAGCGCGGGACGCTCGCGGGCGGCGCCCGGGCCAAGGGCGGGCCCGTCCTTGCCCGTCACTGACCGGAGCAGACTGGGCTGGGCAATCCCACCGAAACCTTCATACTCTTAGCGCTCGTCCTAAGGTACTGTTGTTTTTGTATCTTACTGGGTCGACTGCAAGGTTTATTGTTATTTGAATTAGTATATGCGATCGGCTATTTGTTTACTACTGCTGTGTTTGGCCTTCCTCTGCTAACCTCCCTCCTGACCCCTATCATGCCACCTAAAGATCCCAAAAGCAGAGCGGCCAATGAATACCTTACCGGAACGAAGGACCAATTTGTCACTAAGGTCAATTGTGTTATTGACAAAGAAATCATGCTCCTGGAACGTCGTGTTTCGCAGGACCTCGCAGCAGCCAGGAGGTCCTCTATGGGCTACCTCGCCTATGTGCGCTCTCCTGAACAGCATAATTCCAATCACGCTACTACTACTCGATCCGATGTGGATCTTATTACCCAGGACTTGCCATCCAGTGGAACAGTTGCTGCTGTCTCTTTGGAGGACCAGTCTTATGCCCCTTGACTCTCTGCTAATCTCTCCCAGACTGCTACCGTCTCCTACTAGTACTGTCCCAGAGCCTGGCACTAGGCAGCTGCGCGCGCGAAATCCTGGGGCAATCCCTAAAATCAAACCAGGGTGCCCATCTTCTAATGGTGGGAAGGGTAAGATCACTAAAAAAAAGCAAAAAACAACAAACCACACTGGTTTATGGAAAAAAAAAACCACTTGTTTCCAAGCAACCTTTACAGATGGCTCCGCCTGATAAGGCTACTTCTCAACCATACTCTTCACCCATTAGAATATTGTGTCAGGATGTCACAGGGGGGTTAAGTGAAGTAGATAAGGGAAGGACTCCAGATCTATTGAATATACATGATATTCTTGATGCAATTAGGCTTTTGCTTCACCCTGTGGAGGATAGAATACTTAAAATCGAACAGCACCTTACCAGGATTGAATGCAGCCTTGGGGTCCTGACCAACACTCAAAATAATATTCTGAGACCAGGGGATTTGAATGCGCCGGCTAACATAAGAGTAGAAAAGGACCTGGCGGCCCCCCCTAATTCACTCAGTAGTCCCCTCTGAATGCCAATTAGCAATTGCAATTAAGGAGTCTACTCTGGTGCCTGCCCACAGAAACCCCAGACACCCTAGCACAACCCAGCTAAAAGAGGTTACCAGGACTCCAATACCCATGTCCCCAAGCGGGGCAAATATCCCCAACCTACCACCCGAAACTGCCCCATATGTTGTCATCTTAGCAGCGGTTCCAGAACTGGGCAAAAACGAGGTCGAGTCCCCCACAACTCTGAGGAACAGGGTGATCCATTGGCTTAACAAAAATAGACCATTGCCAATGCACAAAAGTAGTAAAATACTTATGGTAAGAAGGGTCCCATGGGTGGGCCATCTGGCAAAGAATATAAGGGGGGACTGTATCCTAATTAATTTCAACGATCCCAAAACGGTTGAGCACATTTGTAATTGGAGATACCCTAGCACAGGATCATCTATTAAAGATCTCCCCTTGGCTTATTTTTACCCCCCTGGTCACTTTATGGAAGCGTGGACGTATGTCCACAGGAACAGGAGGGGTTTCTCACAGGGGAGTTGGCCCACACCCATATTGACGCTAGATCCTGTCCCCACGGAAAACCGTTATAGCAGCTTAGAGGCGGTCGACTGACTGCAGGGTAATGGAGGTACACTAATTACCTCCTTGACTCCCCTAGGTTGCTGTACACCAGGCCCCACTACACCATTAGAACACCTAGGTCCGGACTCACCTACCCTAATAGACCCACCTCGGAGGTCCACCATCAGCTTTGATCACCACCAAGATTACCCCCCAAGTGCTCTCACTCCTCGGGAAAACCTCCCCAGTTATATCAAGCTTGTTTCCTGGAACGTGGCAGGTTTACGTAGTAAGCTCACTCTTCCAGATTGGAGCGAATTAATTGAGGAACACGACATATGCATGTTCCAGGAAACCTGGAGTGTTGAGCCATTGTATAAGACAGGGTTTTGTTGTTTCTTTGAACCAGCAATTTCAATTGGGCGTGGCCGCCCTTCTGGCGGACTTATGGTTTGGGTCAGGGCAGACCTTAACCTCAGGATCACACACAATAGCTGCTCTACGCCAGATATAATGAGACTCACCATTAAAGGCGCAAAGAGTGGCCATTCTTGGGAACTTTTTAATGTCTATGCCCGTGGAACTCAAGGGGGCGCCAAGTCTCCTACCATTACATCTCTCACAGGCATGCTCT
This sequence comes from Triturus cristatus, assembly GCF_964204655.1. NCBI lineage: Eukaryota > Metazoa > Chordata > Amphibia > Caudata > Salamandridae > Triturus > Triturus cristatus. Next base: position 802,278,762 of record NC_140595.1, read on the forward strand.
CCACTTGCCCTCCTGACTCTTTTTTACTTGTTGCTGGCGATCTTAACTGCTCTTTCGAACCACTTGCTATAGATGACATTCTGGGAACACACGACGAGGACTCTAGATGGGGTATTCCTCTACTATCTCTTAACCCCGTAAAAAGATGGTCCCCGGTCGTGATCCAACTAAATGCCCTAGCATTAGAATTCGGCCTAAGAGCCGCGAATGGGCGTACAGCCTCTGAACCGGGGGGTGCTAACACTTTTAATAGGGTCGCCTGTCAAAGCAGAATTGATTACATTTTGATTGACAGGAGAGGTTGGAAATTTGTTGCTGACATGATAATAACACCTTCAATCAACAGCGACCATAACCCTTTATCACTTAGCATGCGGGAGCTATGGCCTAGACAAGACCAAACCTCCCCACATGGAATGCAAATGTTCACTAAGATACTCCACCCCTCTAATTGCAACAGATTCCTCAAGTGGTCCAAACTTGCCCTGTCTAACACAAAACTTGCTACTCTGGAAAAAATCCTTGTTGATTATACTGCCAGGCTTTCCATGGTATCCAATGATACGCCTGGTTATACCAAAACCTTTGATGAAAACATGGACTCGATTGGTACCTTGTTCCTTGACCACAGGAAAAAAATGACACCAAAAGCTAAGTCAGAAAACAAGTGGTTCAACAAGGACTGCAGATTAAAAAAAAACACCCTGATCCTCGCAATCAAATCTAATAATCCAGGTGAGGTCAGGGAAGCGAGGCTGCTTTACAGAAAGGCACTTGCTTCTGCCAGGAAGGATTGGGATGAGCAACGTTGGGATTCTTTAAAATCTGCAAGCCATTCAAAAAATGGCGAGCTTTTCTGGTCCATACTGAGAAAATCCACTATGCACGATCAGGACCAAATTCCCAACCATATCATGGACAGGGAATGGTTTGACCATTTCAGGAACCTGTACGTAGGGGTGGAGCCTGTGGAGGACCACTGCACCCATTTGAGGTCCACAGCTACTCCCACTGACCATTTTTTATTTGATAAGATCGAGAAGAAAGAGGTTGAGATCGCCATCAATAAAATCGTTTCCGCAAAGGCCCCGGGACCAGACGGCATTCCGGGTGACCTATATAAAGCTAATGTCGACGGATGGGCAACGTATTTTGCGATCTTTATTAACGCTCTCTTGGATGGCTCCCCGGTGCCGGAGTCTTGGAGGGGAGCTGAAGTAATCCCCATCTTCAAAAAGGGTTCAAGGGGTGACCCAGCGAACTACCGCCCAATCAGTCTTATAGACTCAGGTCAGAAATTGGTCGGTAGGGTCCTCCTGGAGAGGATCTACTCCTGGGTGGACGAAAATGGCATCATGACAAAGTTCCAGGCAGGCTTTAGGGCCTGCAGCAGCACAATCGACCAAGCCTTTAGGCTAGTGCTCCTTTACTGGAAGGTGGTCACCATTGGCAAGGGCGCCCTATACCTGGCGTTCATTGATCTTAAGACCGCCTTTGATCTGGTTCCCCGTGATCACCTGTGGCTGATTTTGGAGGAGCTGGGGATCCTCCCTTATATCCTGAACCTTCTCATTCGGATGCATGATAACAACTTCGCTCGCATCAGATGGGGAACTCAGGAACCAAAAACCGACAAAATTCCGGTGAACAGAGGGGTTCGCCAAGGCTGTGTGTTGGCACCTACACTCTTCACACTTTTTGTGAATGGCGTAGTCTCTTAATTGCTCGAAGCTGAAGCTGATGTCCCCACATTGGCGGGTGATAAAGTCCCCGCCCTTCTTTTTGCGGACGACACGCTTCTAACTTCAAAAACGCCAGCAGGACTACAGAAGCTCTTAGATCGCTTCTCTTTGTTCTGTGAGCTGAGAGGCCTTGTCATCAATACCTCTAAAACCAAACTCCTCTACTTCAACCCTACTAGATCCTTTCGATCCACCTTGACCCTAGATGGAAAACCACTCGAGCGTATCAAGGAGTTCGATTACCTGGGGATTAGAGTCACAGATAGGCTCAAGTGGCAGCCCCATATCGATAAAATGGTGCTTAACCATAGACGGGTAACAGGAAGCCTGGGAAAGGAATTCCGTGCCTCCACTACCAAACCCATTGCTCCAGTTTTGGACATCTATGCTGCAAAGGCAGTAGGCAGCGCCCTTTATGGCGCAGAACTATGGGGCTTCTGCTGCGTAGACACCCTAGTGACCAATGAAAACAAGTTTTTCAGAGACCTTGTATCACTCCCAAGGGGCACCCCGACTAAACCTCTGTTGAGCGACCTTGGCAGGCGCTCCATTAGAGATCTAGTCACCCTTCACCCTTTGCTATACTGGGCGCGGCTGTGGCGCACCCCTGAGCTCTCTAACTATGCTGATGGCCTCAGGGAGGTCATGAATTTGCAAGGAGCTCACAAAATCGAGTGGCTGACAAACATCAAAAAGCTCTTGGTCGCAACAGGTCTCGCATTTGACCGGGTTCTGGGGACACCAGTATCGAAGGAGGCAACTAAAAAAGCATATTGGGCATGGGTTGATGCCCTGGAGCTAAGTGATCCCAATGTTGGTAGGCTGACAGAGGCATTTCGCCAACATAAGCTCGTGCCTTTTCTAGAACCTTACCTGGACTTCATTACGAGGCCCAAGGACAGATCACTCTTTATCCAGTTTAGGTTTGGGACCCTTCCCCTCCGCGAAAGTACCAGTAGGTGGAACCCCCCGCATAAGACACTCCCGGATTGCCCAACTTGCCTTGGCGCTGTCGAAAACATTTCTCATTTTCTTTTTGTCTGCCCAGCTTACGCGCCTCCAAGAACGAAATGGCTCAGGCCCGTCTGCCTGCAGCTAGGGACAAGGGACTGTTCTGCTGCCCTGAGAATCCTCAAATCGACAACAAACACTACTATAATTTGCGGGGTGGCCAAATTTTTAGGTTGGGCATGGCTGATCAGGCAGAGGCTAATTAGTTCCAGCTAATTTTTCATTTTATATCAAAGCTGCTAAGTTTAATACATTTTTTTAAATATTTATTGTGTATTAGGCAACTAGATCCTTTTATGACATGCTTTTAAAATGTTTTTTTTAATGTAATTGTGTTTTATATATTACTGTGCTTTTATGACATCACATGTCAAAATAAAGCTTTGATTGATTGATTGATTTAATACACTGAAGGGAGTTTCCGGGTGTGACCCCAATAACGACCAGGGTGAACAGGACATGTCATGGGACAAGTATTTGGTGAAAAGCGCGGGAGGAGGGAAGGGACACGTGAAATTAACTCTGTAGCCTTCTTCTTTCTTGTAGTTCAGTCAGGGCTCCACTTGAAATGCAATGCGTCCACGTGCAATGTTTGTTTATAGAAATGTTATCACAAAGATAAGGTTGTTATAGGTTCACTTATCAATCCGATAAATGTGGGTAATTTAGGCTCCCATGTTACAGTTTGTACTCCGACGCATTCAGGTGTTTGTCCCGATTGCTGAGGAACAGGAAGCCAGCTGGCCGGTCGCCTGCGTGACACGTCACACGCTGAGTGAGCACGCAGCAGATCGTGGCGACTTGGAGTCTGAGAGAGAGGGGAAGTCACTAGAAGCTGATCCGGGGGAGTGGGGGCTGCAGGGGGAGGAGCCAACACTGAAAATATAAACAAACTTCTAATTTCTAAGGGACGCTGGCTTAGCACTATACTCTAGCAATGACGGAATCAAAGGACTCCCCTCACCCTTACAACCCGAAATAATTGACCTCACGTCTGCAGTGCCCGACCCTCCTCCAGTGTGATCTCAGAGTCCACGCACATGGGTGAACCAGCAGAAAGCACGGTCAACAGGAGTCCAAGAGAGCAGATCATACCTCACTCTGTACCACACCAAGAATTTCAAGGAAGGGGAAATGGAGACAGGAGGCCACCGGCTTCTAATATTCCACATCTTTCAGCTACTGAGAGAGTTCCAGAAGAAATGGGCGCAACAGCCTCTGGACAAAGTCACATCAGGGCAAGCAGCCTAGATAGACCCAACTGCCAAGCGACAGCACAGACAGCCTCCCCGACAGAGCTAGCAAACAGCACAATGATGGAGATGTCACTCATCCTGCCTTCAAACGTCGCCAACTGCACCACCAACCACTCCAAACGTTCATCACTGAGTCCCGCAAGCGGAACCTGCAACCAACAAGCGGAGGACCCACAAGACCTCAATTATGAGATCTCATGCTTAGCAACTCAAGAATGGGAAGCACTAGCTCCATTGTGTATACAGAACTCCTACTGAGCAAATAGTAGGGTTACTTCTAAAGCCAACCCCAACCTGGAAAAGGAGCAGCAGGCAGACACCATCTGGTCCTCACTATTAAACACCAATGCAGCTCTCAGTAAATGCCCTACAGAACCACTGGACATTCAGCCATCACTCCTCAACTCATTAGCAGTATTTGTTTCTGGAATAGACGGGAAACTTGTGGAATTGAACAGTCTGATTAAGGGAGCACACACCTAACGCAAACAAGCTGCAACTGTGGCCCAGTATTGGAAAAACGTACTACTCTGCCAACCATGCTGGGCGACTTACTAACAGATTTTCATGCAAACCACAAGGGGTGGTGTAAGAAGGTCCTGTTGGTTTGTCTCATTCTCCTGATGTGGAGTTGTCTGCTAGAAATCACAGACCACCAGTGTATCTTCAAGATTATGTTAGATATTGAACTTTTCACCATGATTTTCCCTTTCTTGGTTTCTCTGTTCTTATTTTCTGTTCATTTTTCTTCGGTTTTCTTCTCTGTTGTTCTAAGGGAGAGGATGTGTTGTGAAGTTACTTATCTTTGTTCTCTGTCACTGTCTCTCTTTTTATGATCTCTTACCCGAGTTGAAGCTTTCATGCTCACCACGTTCCTCACCTCGTTCCTAGAATGCAAGGTTGACGGCACTCCACGATCGACAGTTGCAGCTGGGTCGTTGAGGTGGTCGGATGCCAGGTTGTGCTTTTAGTAAAGAACTTCATTTCACGCTCCGTCTGCTGGTCTTCCTTTGAAGGATCCTTCACAACAATTTTTGTGACGATCTTGGACTCCTCTGAGCACAACCTGGTGAAATTTCGACAGAATTCCTCATCGTTATTCAGTTTCACGTTTCCTGTCGTCTCTGGATGATGTTGTGGTTGTTTCCGGCTCCGACGCGGTTTTGCCCTGTTTATGTGCCACACTTTAAGGTATTTGACAATTTTATTGGGCGATTCGGCTTTGCGCTACAGTTTGAAGCGTGCGCGGTTGTCTCGGGCCTCGGACATTAGCGACGTCATCTTCAGCCCTGTGCATCACTGGAACGCACGATACATGCTGGAAGTTCTTTGCGTGCTGTGCGCAACGTACGTAACGCAGCGTAACGTGCCGCCATCTTTAATTTCGCTGGTTTTATTTACCCGTCTTGTCAGTTTCACGTTCCACGTCCACCTTCAAATTCAACATCACTACATTCTCCTGCCAGTCATTACGGTACTGTTTCTGGTTTTACCCCGCATTCAATATACTCCACTTTTTGACTTTTATTACAGTTCTGACTTGTTGTTTTGACATCTTGTGGTGTCCTCCGTTAATATCTTCCTTTACTCTGCATTGTTCTTCGTGTCCCATTATCCATGTTTTGCATTATTCAGTGCAGTTACCTACGGTGCTCTGCACACCCTATTTTAACTGTTGTTTATTACTCTGCTACATTGGTCAATACCATATTTCAACGTTCTTTCCACAGGTTGTCTTGCTCACTTGTTGTACCTATCTATTCCCAAATGTAATTATGCCACCAATGTTTATTTCCCAACCAGGTGCTCCACCAATCTTTTGGGAAGGTTGGATTGAAATGCTTCATAATTCTATTGCTGCTGCAGACGGTAATCATTTTTTTCCAGACAGAAAGAAAGCTTCGTTACTGAGCGCATTGGGTACTGAAGGTCAACGTGTTTTAAAATATTTACCTGTGGCCCTGGGACCTAATGGGCAACCTATGGATGATGTATTTAAAGAAGCTATTAAGAGACTTGAAGCAAGATTTTCCAAAGAGGTTAATTTGGTCTTAGTTAGATACAAGTTTTATACTCAGCCGCAACTTGAAGGAGAAAGTATTGATGAATTTGTCTCTAGGTTACGTGAAATGTCAGTCAAGTGTCGCTTTGGGACCATGACAGAAGAACTGATCTGTGATCAGTTGATCGTTCAATGCCGCGACAGGAAAATACAGGAAAGGCCAAATGCCCCTTATTGAAAGATGCCATTGACATGGCCAAGGTCATTGAAGAATCTCAAACGTGCCCTAGAGAATTGAGCAAGAAGGACAACATTTCACAAGAAATAGGGGACGCGGAAAACAAAGATGACAAAGTTGATGTTAATGCCGTTTATAAAAAACTTTTTAGCGGTCCAGGTGTTTTTGGTGCCGCATCCAAACCCAAGAACAGTGTCTCTACGTTGTGGTAGTCCATACCATTTGGCGGACTTTAAAAGATGTTTTGCTATTCATCAAATTTGCCGACTATGTGGTAGGAAAGGGCATTATTCCAGAATGTGTAGGTAAACTGCAAAAAGATAAATGTAGTACAAGTGTCTGATGATTACAAACCAAGTACGAATAAGGTTTTGGTTGTGGTAGAAATGTGCAAGGAAGTTGTGGTTGGAGTCAATAAAGTGTCTCCTAGACTGGTAAGACCCAATGCTGTGTTTAATAGACACACCGCTCCTTGGACAAATAAATAATATGAACACATCTATTCGCATGGATAAATTCATCTTCTCCTTGGAGACATAACAATTTATATTTTCTTTTCTTTCGGTGAAGGCTATGCACTATGACCACACTATATGTCCAGTACTGTGCGCCCTAACATTTATTCATATTCTTTATTAGTCCAAGGAGCGGTGTGTTACCTTGTTAACATTGGCATGGTTATCATATTTATGAAGCATTAATTGCTCACATTTAAAGTAAAACTACTGCTCCAGGCTCAGAGTGCTCTTGTATATTTTATATGATGTTTATTGTATATTTTGTTATAGAGAAAGTTGAGACGGTATTTCTGACGAAGGCTAACACGCCGATACGCGTGTAGTGCTCTTATCTACCGCCAGCCCTTGAATTGTTCGCCAGTAGATCAATCCTTACCCATATCTTCATTTTATTGTACAGTATTGTTAATTGTCGTTTGTCTTATGATTCAGTATTCATGTATGTCTTTTGTAGATATGTGCTTGTGGTGATGTATATGTTATTTATATATTTGTGATCATGTATTATCATATTATACATATGTGAAGTAGTGACGATTGAAAATATCAAAACATATAAAAAGGACCAAAAATAATAAAAGACATTTTGTACATAGTGCACTCTATTTTTGTATTTTTCTATTGCTTCACTCTTAGTTGTAACTTATGAACAATTAGCCTGTGACATGTTGGATAATTATTGTATAACTTGTGTTTAGCCTTTCTCTTTACCCCCTATCAAAATTAGCTAGTCTACATGCCCCACCGGCCCTTTTGAAACTATTGATTTGGCTACACACAGACATGTGATTGCAAGTCAAGCTATCCCGACCACCAAGGGCCTAAAGTAGGGCTGCATCCTTGCCCCCACCCGTTCAATCTCTTTTAGCTGACCGAAGGACAAAACTGGACTGTTGCAACCATCACGCTCCAAAGTTGGGTGGAGTAACCCTCTCCAATCTCCTTTATGCAGATGACCTGGTGCTAATGAGCCGTACCCCGATCGGTTTGCAGCACCTTCTTGATGTCACTCAAGCATACTCTGCAGAAAATGGCCTAAGGATCAACTTTGAGAAAACAAAAACAATGGCAGTGCACAGCATGAAAAGAAAACCATGAAGCAGGCACATCGCCAGCAAGCGCCTGGAGTCGGTATGGGAATACAAATACTTAGTCATTATCATTGATAACAAGCATTTGCAATGCAATAGGTCTCGCATTTGTGAGAGTTTACGCTATTGGCATTGTAAATGACAATGCCTTTTAGTCATCGGTTTTGATAATTAACACAAATAAAAAGCATTATTATTTACAATGCCAATAGCTGAAACTCTTGTATATGCGAGACCTATTTCATTTTAAAGAAGGGGCTGCCATTGTTCCGGGCAGCTTCGAAAGTGAAAGCACCCATGGCCTTGGACAGCCATTTAGTGGCATTTTGAAATACGTGCTCTTGTTAGAATTGACAGGTTACTAAGAGGGTGTGGTTGGGCTATCTGAATGGTGCACCTGTAAAACTTTCCTCATTTGCAAGCCAAATGGCGTAACTTCTATCTACTATGGTATCGGTTTTATGTTTCAGAAGAAAACGTGCTTCCTACAAAGAGAGGCCAGCGCGCAACGTGCCCCATTCAGAAATTGCAATCTCAGTTGCCTGGACTGCAAATCCCTCTAGTGACGTTTCCAAACATTTAAAAGACTTTAGGGCTGCCAGGGCGTCTACCACTAATAATAATGAAAACAAAAGCAAGACTCACGAGCTGGAGGATGCACTGCACCATGACTAGTGACGCGGGGTGAGGGCACCTCATTTTGGCGGGAGTCTAGGAGAAGCGTCCTGCACATATCCACTTTGGATGGGAGGACCGAGCGCGGGGACATGCCAATGCGGTTACCTTAGGGAAACAAGGCGGAAGAGATGCTGTGGGCGAGCGAAAGAGACACTGTGCGAGCGCATGCACAATCTCCAGTCCGGGAGGGCGAGCCGGAAAGGAGACGGGGAGGGGAGCAAAAACCCTCACTGCAAATCAAAGGCACGCGTTTAACATAAAGTGTGACGCATGCCAAAAAAAAGCAGAGGCGGAGCTTCCACCCCACTTTTGAAGTCGACTTGACGACAATAGATCTCACCATCTTTGGCTGGAACTGTCGATCACGGGGAACTCTCCCGCCAAGGCCTATCTTAATGAATCAGTCACTCAACTAGGCCTTTGAGAAACATCTACGACTCACGCCAGCGTCAAAAAGCTAGTAAATAAAACCATCAAATTGGTTTCGTCAACTGAGGACAAATCATCATTGGTGGGTGGAGCTGACAGCTGCTATGTGCTACACAGCTACGGCAAAGCAACATCTTAGCCCTACTTTCACACGGGGTACACAAACTCAATAAAGGAAAGATTTCTGAGATACTGACTGGGCTTATTACCGTCACTCCTACACCATCCACCCTGGAAACGCACCACCACTAGGACCGTTTGCCGGCGGTGCGGTAAAGGGAAAGAAGACATGGCACACTTGGTGTGTATCGGTAAGGAGCTAAAGGCTGAGTGAAGATCTATGTTCTGTCCACTCCTCAGCCAGAAGCATTTGATCCTGCAGACAAGCGGTCTTTGCCTGTTTTTCGCCCATGGGCACATAGTTGAACTGCCGTTAGGTGAAATGTTGTGTTAAGGCAGAAAATAAATTTTCCCCTGTACTGGCCGCCGGCACCTGGATGGAATGACCCCCTTTGTGAACACAAGGACACACTAACGCTAATGCACCCCTGTTTTCTGCTCCTTTTCTTTTCAGAAATTTGTTTTAATACTGACCAATGAGACTTAGGTCACCTCTAGGTTAGGGGGCAAGGTTCTTGAGGCCTGACCTTCTTGCTATTTTGCACACAGGCAATCTGAAGAACCTCAGCACTTCCTTAAACACACTGGTGTCGGCTGAATGCACCATAAGCTTTTATGGCCATCATGGCCAGCATGGTGGTTTGGTTAGATTAGAAACACTGCCAATCTTACACTGTAAACTAAATGCCCATGCCTCTGACATGCTCGCTGTGGCTTCGTTTTAACTGCTACTGCAGTTTGGTTTGGTGAGGCACCTCTCCCTTGGCCGAAATACCCCATAAATTTCCATATAGATAGCAGGCGCAGTGCGTCCATTGGGGCGTTGCCACCTGCCCCCGCCCCCGCCCGTGCCCGCAGCTCCCTCGGTGTCTCTGAACTTAGTTTACTTAAGTTCAGAGACGCCGAGGGTGGGGAGAACTGACAATGCATGTCAGTCAGCATGACGTCGGAGCGTGGGCGGTCCGGCGTCATGTTGACTGACATGCATTGTCAGACCAGGCAGGGACAGGCAGCACAAGTGCGCATGAGTGGGCATGGTGAGCTAATTTTTAGCCCGTGCCCCGTCATGCGCACTTGTGTTTTCACGGACTTGCGCATGCCCATTAGGAGCCCCTCGGTCTCCTAATGGGCAGGCGGCGGGCGAAGAGTAGGCTGTGCCCTCAGCCAATCCTGCAGTGCTGACGTGCTGTTCCAGTTTGAAGAGGGCAGAGGCGCCAACGCGGACCAGGAGCAGAGGCGGTCAGGTAAGTTTTCCTCTTAAATGTAATTGTATTCCCCGTGCGACCCCCCCCCCCGCGCATGACCCCCCCCCCCCCCCCTCGCGACTGCTCATGTAGTAAAAACCGGTCAGATACTTCAAGAAGCAGGTATTACCTTCTCTTTCCTCCTTTCGTTTATTTGCTTCCTTGAAATGGATCCAAAAAAGAAAAACACTTTTGCTGACATTTTTCAATTTCTAAGTGCAGCCTAAGGGTAGAGAGAAATAAAACATTCAAAATATGAAAAGTAAGTAACTAACTAACTAAAGCAAGGTGGCCATATTGATTTATTCACCCCTAAACACATTAGCGCCACATTAGTGTTTGCCAGTGAAGCCCTACTTTTGTCGCCTCCTCGCTCTTTGAACAACCATGTTTTCCCTGGGTGGGAAAGCACACTATTTCTGGAGGTACTGAAATACCTGCTTGTTGGGTGCGTACATTGGAAAACAAAATGCATACTGCGGCTCTCTATTCACAAACGTGGTCTTTTGAAACCATTCTGCTTTCGTTTTGTAATGATAAAAGCAATGGGCATTAGGTCAGCTCCGTTACTCTAACACGTTCCTTTCTGCACCCTTGTTCCCTTATGTCACTGTTTCTTTCTCTTCCCCGGTTAACTGACTTTTCTCTCTTGCTTGGGGGGTGAAGGCCGATGATGAGAAATACGCCCCAGACCGGACGCCGGACCTTAAAAGAGTGGCCACCACCTGCAATCACCGGTACATATTAGGCGCTATAGTAGAATCTAGAGATAGTTCATCCAATTCTTGTGTGAGATGTGCTCTGTCGTAACTACTTGTCATTTGCTATGACGGGGGAATGGAGGTGCGGAGACAGAGGAAGAGACGAGGGAGGAAGGGATACTGAGATGTAGGGAGGGATAGCAAGCAAGATGGATGTGACAGCAACAAGATAGGAAGAGATAGCAAGATAGAAAGAGGAAGCAAGATAGGGAGAGAGGAGAGCATGCGGGTTGCGAGACAATGGAAGGGGCAGCAAGAGACAGTCACCGGGCAGTGTCAGCAGCACCCAGCCAGTGACCGAGGAGGGGAGATGCTGAGATAGCGAAAGAGATAAGGTAGGAAGGGATACTTAGATGATGGGAAAGTGAGAGTGTCACTGGAAGAGAGTGACGCCGATAGAGCAGCTTGCAGCCACTTACAGGTGAAGGTGGTGAATTCTGGGAGAGAGATAGGTAAAGAGAAAAGTGACAGTTCACAGAGGCACTTTCACAATTGCTTTATTAACCTTCCTGCTTTCTCAAATTTGCTTGAAAATGCACCATTTTTCTTCTCTTTTTTCAAAATTTTCACAGGACGAGAATCGCAACGAACCCCCCATTATGGTGGTTTGGGCTTGCTACGCTCGCAACGGTGCAGTATACCAATCATTTTACGCCTCACCACTTTCAAATGTCACCAGCCGCCCCTGATAGGTAGCCTAAACATCTCTGCACTGCCTTAAAAAGCACCGATGACCGCCTATACGTATTTTGAAAAAAATCTCTATCTGTTAACCCTTCTGTACTATAGCCTTAAAGGCATTGTTATATACCTCAGCTCATTAGGTATTTTTTAATTACACTGGAAACTCCCCTGCTTTGCACATTTCAGATTGAATGTTTAGGCATCCTTTTAGATATTTTTGACGTTTCATATAGCGCAAACTTGACCCGAAGGTATCGGAGTGCGTTGCATCAGCGCCAGTTGCATTACAGATGGACAAATTCATTTTTAGGCACAGGGAGATTACGTGATTTGCCCAGAACCGCAGGATGTTTGGCGAGCCTCCCGCCTGACTTGAACCTGGTTCCCCAGCTTCAAAGTCGGCCGCCCTAGCTGTTAAGCCATACCCTCTCTATTTTAGAGAGCCTAGATTGCACTTTAAGCTTTTAAGATCTTTTATTGAAGAAACATTATGAGCAAAAGCTTCACGCTCAGCCTGCTGTTTTGCAAGACCTAACCACTCAAACTGACAACTTATATCTTCAACCGGTGAATAATATGCAGTGACTCAGTAATCATCGCACAGTGACATCGTGATTTGAATTGGTTTTTACCATGTTTTATCATTGTTCTCAGTAGCAATGGTCTTAATTAACCAAGCAATACTAAATAAAATTGAAATGGACGCACACCAGTGACACGTGCAATTGCTCCATCGGTGCACTAGTGCAAACCAGGGGGTAGGATTACTGCTTTAAAAACATTTTTTCTAAAAGATAACACCGCTTAGAATTGATACCGATTGTAAGTGATGTGTGTGTTGGGTGATCGAGGCGCAGCTCACGCGGAGCACGCCTGGACTGCTTGACTTCACCACCCCGTGAAACTCAGCGCACGCGCGGGACAAATCAGCAATAATGTCTGACATCTGTGGTTACAGATGCAACAGCAGTGCATCTCACAAGGATCCCTAGCTGCCCCGGACGAAACTGGCCCTGGAGATCCGGCCCTCAATAGGCAGGGGTGGCTAGTGACATTTTAAAGTGGGGGGCGTAAATACTGCACTGTGGCGAGCGAGCGAGGCCGAACCACCTACGGGGTGTTCGAGAACATTTTGAAAAAAAGAGTGGGCAAATGGTGCATGCTCAAGCAAATTTGAGAAAGATGTGGCTTAGCGAATACATCTCTGGGAGAAGCCAGACAAGGCACACTACTCGCCCTGCACTCATAGAGCCATTACTCACCCTTTCCTGACAGATCACTAAACTAGCATTCACCCATCCACATCACTCACCCTGGACTCACACAGGCACACTGCTCACCCTGCACTCACACAGGCACACTGCTCACCCTGGACTCACACAGGCACACTGCTCACCCTGCACTCACACAGGCACACTGCTCGCCCTGCACTCATAGAGCCATTACTCACCCTTTCCTGACAGATCACTAAACTAGCATTCACCCATCCACATCACTCACCCTGGACTCACACAGGCACACTGCTCACCCTGCACTCACACAGGCACACTGCTCACCCTGGACTCACACAGGCACACTGCTCACCCTGCACTCACACAGGCACACTGCTCGCCCTGCACTCATAGAGCCATTACTCACCCTTTCCTGACAGATCACTAAACTAGCATTCACCCATCCACATCACTCACCCTGGACTCACACAGGCACACTGCTCACCCTGCACTCACACAGGCACACTGCTCACCCTGGACTCACACAGGCACACTGCTCACCCTGGACTCACACAGGCACACTGCTCACCCTGCACTCACACAGGTATCACTCACCCTTAGCTGCACTGCACTCAATAGGATGGGGGGCTGGGCCAAGCACCAGAGTCAGTGCCAAGCACCAGAGTCAGTGCACCCTCCAGGATGGGGGGCTGGGCCAAGCACCAGAGTCAGTGCATCCTCCAGGATGGGGGGCTGGGCCAAGCACCAGAGTCAGTGCACCCTTCAGGATGGGGGGCTGGGCCGAGCACCAGAGTCAGTGCACCCTCCAGGATGGGGGGCTGGGCCGAGCACCAGAGTCAGTGCACCCTCCAGGATGGGGGGCTGGGCCAAGCACCAGAGTCAGTGCCAAGCACCAGAGTCAGTGCACCCGCCAGGATGGGGGGCTGGGCCAAGCACCAGAGTCAGTGCACCCTCCAGGATGGGGGGTTGGGCCAAGCACCAGAGTCAGTGCACCCGCCAGGATGGGGGGCTGGGCCAAGCACCAGAGTCAGTGCACCCGCCAGGATGGGGGGGCTGGGCCAAGCACCAGAGTCAGTGCACCCTCCAGGATGGGGGGCTGGGCCAAGCACCAGAGTCCGTGCACCCTTCAGGATGGAGGGCTGGGCCAAGCACCAGAGTCAGTGCACCCTTCAGGTTGGGGGGCTGGGCCGAGCACCAGAGTCAGTGCACCCTCCAGGATGGGGGGCTGGGCCAAGCACCAGAGTCAGTGCATCCTCCAGGATGGAGGGCTGGGCCAAGCACCAGAGTCAGTGCACCCTCCAGAATGGGGGGCTGGGCCGAGCACCAGAGTCAGTGCACCCTCCAGGATGGGGGGCTGGGCCAAGCACCAGAGTCAGTGCACCCTCCAGGATGGGGGGCTGGGCCGAGCACCAGAGTCAGTGCACCCTCCAGGATGGGGGGCTGGGCCGAGCACCAGAGTCAGTGCACCCTCCAGGATGGGGGGCTGGGCCAAGCACCAGAGTCAGTGCACCCTCCAGAATGGGGGGCTGGGCCGAGCACCAGAGTCAGTGCACCCTCCAGGATGGGGGGCTGGGCCAAGCACCAGAGTCAGTGCACCCTCCAGGATGGGGGGCTGGGCCAAGCACCAGAGTCAGTGCACCCTCCAGGATGGGGGGCTGGGCCGAGCACCAGAGTCAGTGCACCCTCCAGGATGGGGGGCTGGGCCAAGCACCAGAGTCTGTGCACCCTCCAGGATGGAGGGCTGGGCCGAGCACCAGAGTCAGTGCACCCTCCAGGATGGAGGGCTGGGCCGAGCACCAGAGTCAGTGCACCCTCCAGGATGGGGGGGCTGGGCCAAGCACCAGAGTCCGTGCACCCTCCAGGATGGGGGGGCTGGGCCAAGCACCAGAGTCAGTGCACCCTCCAGGATGGGGGGGGCTGGGCCAAGCACCAGAGTCAGTGCACCCTCCAGGATGGGGGGGGCTGGGCCAAGCACCAGAGTCAGTGCACCCTCCAGGATGGGGGGCTGGGCCGAGCACCAGAGTCAGTGCACCCTCCAGGATGGGGGGCTGGGCCGAGCACCAGAGTCAGTGCACCCTCCAGGATGGGGGGCTGGGCCGAGCACCAGAGTCAGTGCACCCTCCAGGATGGGGGGCTGGGCCAAGCACCAGAGTCAGTGCACCCTCCAGGATGGGGGGCTGGGCCAAGCACCAGAGTCAGTGCACCCTCCAGAATGGGGGGCTGGGCCGAGCACCAGAGTCAGTGCACCCTCCAGGATGGGGGGCTGGGCCAAGCACCAGAGTCAGTGCACCCTCCAGGATGGGGGGCTGGGCCAAGCACCAGAGTCAGTGCACCCTCCAGGATGGGGGGCTGGGCCGAGCACCAGAGTCAGTGCACCCTCCAGGATGGGGGGCTGGGCCAAGCACCAGAGTCTGTGCACCCTCCAGGATGGAGGGCTGGGCCGAGCACCAGAGTCAGTGCACCCTCCAGGATGGAGGGCTGGGCCGAGCACCAGAGTCAGTGCACCCTCTAGGATGGGGGGCTGGGCCAAGCACCAGAGTCAGTGCACCCTCCAGGATGGGGGGGCTGGGCCAAGCACCAGAGTCAGTGCACCCGCCAGGATGGGGGGGCTGGGCCAGAGTCAGTGCACCCTCTAGGATGGGGGGCTGGGCCAAGCACCAGAGTCAGTGCACCCTTCAGGGTGGGGGACTGGGCCAAGGACCAGAGTCAGTGCACCCTCCAGGATGGGGAGCTGGGCCAAGCACCAGAGTCCGTGTACCCTCCAGGATGGGGGGGGGCTGGGCCAAGCACCAGAGTCCGTGCACCCTCCAGGATGGGGGGGGGGCTGGGCAAAGCACCATAGTCAGTGCACCCTTCAGGATGGGGGGCTGGGCCAAGCACCAGAGTCAGTGCACCCTCCAGGATGGAGGGCTGGGCCAAGCACCAGAGTCAGTGCACCCTTCAGGATGGGGGGCTGGGCCAAGCACCAGAGTCAGTGCACCCTTCAGGGTGGGGGGCTGGGCCAAGGACCAGAGTCAGTGCACCCTCCAGGATGGGGGGCTGGGCCAAGCACCAGAGTCCGTGTACCCTCCAGGATGGGGGGGGCTGGGCCAAGCACCAGAGTCAGTGCACCCTTCAGGGTGGGGGGCTGGGCCAAGGACCAGAGTCAGTGCACCCTCCAGGATGGGGGGGGGCTGGGCAAAGCACCAGAGACAGTGCAGTCAGTGCCAAACACCAGAGTCAGTGCACCCTCCAGGATGGGGGGCTGGGCCAAGCACCAGAGTCCGTGCACCCTCCAGGATGGAGGGCTGGGCCAAGCACCAGAGTCAGTGCACCCTCCAGGATGGAGGGCTGGGCCAAGCACCAGAGTCAGTGCACCCTTCAGGGTGGGGGGCTGGGCCAAGCACCAGAGTCAATGCACCCTCCAGGATGGGGGGGGGCTGGGCAAAGCACCAGAGACAGTGCAGTCAGTGCCAAACACCAGAGTCAGTGAACCCTCCAGGATGGAGGGCTGGGCCAAGCACCAGAGTCCGTGCACCCTCCAGGATGGAGGGCTGGGCCAAGCACCAGAGTCCGTGCACCCTCCAGGATGGAGGGGCTGGGCCAAGCACCAGAGTCCGTGCACCCTCCAGGATGGAGGGCTGGGCCAAGCACCAGAGTCCGTGCACCCTCCAGGATGGAGGGCTGGGCCAAGCACCAGAGTCAGTGCACCCTCCAGGATGGGGGGCTGGGCCAAGCACCAGAGTCAGTGCACCCTCCAGGATGGAGGGGCTGGGCCAAGCACCAGAGTCAGAGCACCCTTCAGGATGGGGGGCTGGGCCAAGCACCAGAGTCCGTGCACCCTCCAGGATGGAGGGCTGGGCCAAGCACCAGAGTCAGTGCACCCTTCAGGATGGGGGGCTGGGCCAAGCACCAGAGTCAGTGCACCCTCCAGGATGGGGGGCTGGGCCAAGCACCAGAGTCAGTGCACCCTTCAGGATGGGGGGCTGGGCCAAGCACCAGAGTCCGTGCACCCTCCAGGATGGGGGGCTGGGCCAAGCACCAGAGTCCGTGCACCCTCCAGGATGGAGGGCTGGGCCAAGCACCAGAGTGTGCACCCTCCAGGATGGGGGGCTGGGCCAAGCACCAGAGTCAGTGCACCCTCCAGGGTGGGGGGCTGGGCCAAGAACCAGAGTCAGTGCACCCTTCAGGGTGGGGGGCTGGGCCAAGCACCAGAGTCCGTGCACCCTCCAGGATGGGGGGCTGGGCCAAGCACCAGAGTCCGTGCACCCTTCAGGATGGAGGGCTGGGCCAAGCACCAGAGTCCGTGTACCCTCCAGGATGGAGGGCTGGGCCAAGGACCAGAGTCCGTGCACCCTTCAGGATGGGGGGCTGGGCCAAGCCCCAGAGTCAGTGCACCCTTCAGGATGGGGGGCTGAGCCAAGCACCAGACTCAGTGCACCCTCCAGGATGGGGGGCTGGGCCAAGCACCAGAGTCAGTGCACCCTCCAGGATGGAGGGCTGGGCCAAGCACCAGAGTCAGTGAACCCTCCAGGATGGAGGGCTGGGCCAAGCACCAGAGTCAGTGCACCCTCCAGGATGGAGGGCTGGGCCAAGCACCATAGTCCGTGCACCCTCCAGGGTGGAGGGCTGGGCCAAGCACCAGAGTCAGTGCACCCTTCAGGGTGGGGGGCTGGGCCAAGCACCAGAGTCCGTGCACCCTCCAGGATGGGGGGCTGGGCCAAGCACCAGAGTCCGTGCACCCTTCAGGATGGAGGGCTGGGCCAAGCACCAGAGTCCGTGCACCCTCCAGGATGGAGGGCTGGGCCAAGCACCAGAGTCCGTGCACCCTCCAGGATGGGGGGCTGGGCCAAGCACCAGAGTCAGTGCACCCTTCAGGATGGGGGGCTGGGCCAAGCACCAGACTCCGTGCACCCTCCAGGATGGAGGGCTGGGCCAAGCACCAGAGTCAGTGCACCCTCCAGGATGGAGGGCTGGGCCAAGCACCAGAGTCAGTGAACCCTCCAGGATGGAGGGCTGGGCCAAGCACCAGAGTCCGTGCACCCTCCAGGATGGGGGGCTGGGCCAAGCACCAGAGTCAGTGCACCCGCCAGGATGGGGGGGCTGGGCCAAGCACCAGAGTCAGTGCACCCGCCAGGATGGGGGGGCTGGGCCAAGCACCAGAGTCAGTGCACCCTTCAGGGTGGGGGGCTGGGCCAAGCACCAGAGTCAGTGCACCCGCCAGGATGGGGGGCTGGGCCAAGCACCAGAGTCAGTGCACCCGCTAGGATTGGGGGCTGGGCCAAGCACCAGAGTCAGTGCACCCTCCAGGATGGGGGGGCTGGGCCAAGCACCAGAGTCCGTGCACCCTTCAGGATGGGGGGGCTGGGCCAAGCACCATAGTCAGTGCACCCTCCAGGATGGGGGGGCTGGGCCAAGCACCATAGTCAGTGCACCCTCCAGGATGGGGGGGCTGGGCCAAGCACCAGAGTCCGTGCACCCTCCAGGATGGGGGGGCTGGGCCAAGCACCAGAGTCAGTGCACCCTTCAGGGTGGGGGGGCTGGGCCAAGCACCAGAGTCAGTGCACCCTCCAGGATGGGGGGCTGGGCCAAGCACCAGAGTCAGTGCACCCGCCAGGATGGGGGGCTGGGCCAAGCACCAGAGTCAGTGCACCCTCCAGGATGGGGGGCTGGGCCAAGCACCAGAGTCAGTGCACCCTTCAGGGTGGGGGGCTGGGCCAAGCACCAGAGTCCGTGCACCCTCCAGGATGGGGGGCTGGGCCAAGCACCAGAGTCTGTGCACCCGCCAGGATGGGGGGGGGCTGGGCTAGAGTTAGTGCACCCTCCAGGTTGGGGGGCTGGGCCAAGCACCAGAGTCAGTGCACCCGCCAGGATGGGGGGGGGTCTGGGCCAGAGTCAGTGCACCCTCCAGGATGGGGGGCTGGGCCAAGCACCAGAGTCAGTGCACCCACCAGGATGGGGGGGCTGGGCCAGAGTCAGTGCACCCACCAGGATGGGGGGGCTGGGCCAGAGTCAGTGCACCCTCCAGGATGGGGGGCTGGGCCAAGCACCAGAGTCAGTGCACCCTCCAGGATGGGGGGCTGGGCCAAGCACCAGAGTCAGTGCACCCACCAGGATGGGGGGGCTGGGCCAGAGTCAGTGCACCCTCCAGGATGGGGGGCTGGGCCAAGCACCAGAGTCAGTGCACCTGCCAGGATGGGGGGGGGGCTGGGCCAGAGTCAGTGCACCCTCCAGGATGGGGGGCTGGGCCAAGCACCAGAGTCAGTGCACCCGCCAGGATGGGGGGGCTGGGCCAAGCACCAGAGTCAGTGCACCCTCCAGGATGGGGGGCTGGGCCAAGCACCAGAGTCAGTGCACCCTCCAGGATGGGGGGCTGGGCCAAGCACCAGAGTCCATGCATCCTCCAGGATGGGGGGCTGGGCCAAGCACCAGAGTCAGTGCACCCTTCAGGGTGGGGGGCTGGGCCAAGCACCAGAGTCAGTGCACCCTCCAGGATGGGGGGCTGGACCAAGCACCAGAGTCAGTGCACCCGCCAGGATGGGGGGCTGGGCCAAGCACCAGAGTCAGTGCACCCTTCAGGGTGGGGGGCTGGGCCAAGCACCAGAGTCAGTGCACCCTCCAGGATGGGGGGCTGGGCCAAGCACCAGAGTCAGTGCACCCGCCAGGATGGGGGTGGGGGCTGGGCCAGAGTCAGTGCACCCTCCAGGATGGGGGGCTGGGCCAAGCACCAGAGTCAGTGCACCCGCCAGGATGGGGGGGCTGGGCCAGAGTCAGTGCACCCTCCAGGATGGGGGGCTGGGCCAAGCACCAGAGTCAGTGCACCCTCCAGGATGGGGGGGGGGGGCTGGGCCAGAGTCAGTGCACCCTCCAGGATGGGGGGCGGGGCCACACACAAACACTCACGCTCCAGGATGGGTGGAATGTTGTCCAACAGGACCCGTGACGTTCCCTGCCAAAAGCGGCGCTGCAACAGCTGGTGCTTTGCATGAAGAGGCCAATTCTTTAACCCACGTCGGCTTCCGTACAGGGGGTGCTCGGGTCCCACTCCGAGTATCCTTGTGAGGTGCTCCTGGGCCTCGCGCTGCCTGCTCTCCTTTATTTAGATTATATGGGCTGAGATTGGCCTAAACATACAGCACATTATGTCAACTGAATTTCGGATACATTTATAGTTTTGTAAGTTTGGCATAATGTTTCCATGGACAGACCTCCAAGGCAACGTCATCATTTTTATTTAATATTCACCCAAAAAAAAAATTCGACGTGAACTACCATTCTGGATGGCAAATAATTATGTGAGCTTAGAAGTTGCCCTCTGAGCTCTCCCATCCGATTGTACCAGTCTGACAAAGTCTGCACCAAGCCTGGTGCCCCAAATAAAGGTTACCCTTTTATACTTTGATGTACAGTGGTATCTTTTTTAAATCTGCACGATACACTTGTTCTGGTATCCTTGCGATCTCCCCTTGCTACCTATGTGAACGGGGCCGTGGCTGCTACTTTTTCAATTGTTAATCATGTGACAGTGTATGCTTTTTTTGTTAGTGGTCTCTTTTATAATCTGCAGGACACTCTTAATATCCGGGTGATTTTTTTATTGTATTGTTTGCTATGATTTTATTTAATCATGCAAATCGGAACAAACTGAAACCCAACGAGTGGTAAAACAGAACCAAGTGTTCCAGTACTCGCAGCCAGAGCGAATTAGTCTAAAGGGGACCCGGACAACTTTTCAAAATTTCAAAACTAAGTTTCCCAAGTGGCTACCATCTTATATACCGTGCCTGGGCAATGGGCAATGTGTCTTCATAGACATGAACCTGCAGAAACGGGACGTTCTCTGGTAGTGGCGCATCACGGTAATACAGCTCGGCAACGTGTGACTCCGGGGGGGCGGGGATGGTGTGGGGGGGGGGGGGGGGTGTCACACGGGGGTGGGGGCCAGGGGGCTGTGTTAACATAAATTAAGAAAAATCCTTATCCAACCTGCTGAGGTCCTGAGCACGTCTGCGCCGCATCTGGTCCGTTCGTTGGCGTCTACAGCGGTACAGCCCCTCTCAGGCTCTCAGCCAATCCTTGCGCTGCCAGCAGTGCCAGGATTGGCTTAGAGCATGGTTACTGCTCGCCCGCCTGCCCATTAGGAGACCGAGGTTTGGCACTTTGCTCAACCCTCGGTCCCCTAATCGGCATGCGCCAGCCAGAGCAGACACTAGTGCGCATGACCCCTGTGCCCCACAGCCGGTCGCTCCTCGCCCTCTCTGCTCTGCTGGTGCTGCCTGCCTGCCGCTTCCTGCTGCCTGCTGCCGCTTCCTGCATTTTCGCCGCCGCCGCCCAGTGAGTCCCCCCTGCTCTGCTGGTGCTGCCTGCCTGCCGCTTCCTGCTGCCTGCTGCCGCTTCCCGCATTTTCACCGCCGCCGCCGCCCAGTGAGTTCTTTTCCCGCCGCTGCCCCTGCTGACCCGCCCCCCTTTCCTGCCCATTGGTCACCTCGCTCCCGCCTCCCAGCTGCTCCTCCCCCCCGGCTCCTTACTTATGACACCCCCTGAGCGACCGCGCAGCAGACGCGCGCAGCGGGCGCGCCCTATGTGCGCCGTAGGTGCGCCAAAGGTAAGCCCGTCTGCGCCTGGACCGCGCCCAGCGCTAGACCCCCTGGCCCCCGCGCCCGCCAGCCCCCCCGCAGGACCTACGATGACGCCACACTCAACGCACTCAACACCGGCCGAATCCCCGGATGCTACCAAGCATCCCCATGACGCACCCAGGGACCCTTCGTCTGCCGATCCTGCAACTTCTCCTGCCTCCGAACCTGCACCGCGCCCACCAAGACGGACAGCAGCAACCACCTCAAGTGCATCCTGCTCAACACCCGCTCCGTCCACAGACACGCCGTGGAACTCTGGAACCTCCTCGACACCGCATCTCCAGACGTCGCCTTCCTCACGGAAACCTGGATGAACGCCTCCTCAGCCCCAGACATCGCCATCCCGGACGGCTACAAGATCATCAGGAAGGACCGCGTCAACCAGACCGGAGGAGGTATCGCCATCGTACACAAAAGCACCATTCGCATCTCGACTGACTCCATCGACGCATTCAACGCCGCCGAGCACCTGCACTTCCAGATTCACACTGACCCCAAGACTACCCTCAGAGGCACCCTCATCTACAGACCCCCGGGACCGTGCACACAATTCTGCGAAGACATCACGGACTTAATCAGCCCACACACCCTCCCCTCCACAGACTACATCCTCCTCGGGGACCTCAACTTCCACCTGGAGAACAACAAGGACCGCAACACCACCGCCCTGCTGGACAACCTCGCCAACCTCGGACTCCAGCAACTGGTCAACACCCCCACCCACTACGCCGGCCACACGCTTGATCCCGTCTTCTCATCCAGCAAGCACATCACCTTCAGCCACTCCACCGGACTTCACTGGACTGACCACAGCTGCGTCCACTTCAGCTTCAGAAAGAACACAACCCACCACCACCCGAAGCAGGCTCCCCACAGAAACTGGAGCAAGATCACCGCCGACCAGCTCACCACTTCCCTCCGCCAAAGCCCACCTGTCATGACAACGGACCCCAACGCAGCAGCCCGCAACCTCACGCAGTGGCTGACCACCTGTGCCGACGACCTCGCCCCACTGAAGAACCCACTCACCAGGCCCAGAAGCAAGAAGGCTCCCTGGTTCACCGACGAACTCAAGGACTCCAAGAAGGCCTGCCGCACCCTCGAGAAGGCCTGGCTCCTCGACAAGACCGCCAACAACATGACCACCCTCAAACACGCCACCCGCAGACATCACCAGCTCATCCGTTCCACCAAGAAGAAATCTCTGAAGGAACGACTGGACAACAACGCCCAGGACAGCAAGGAACTCTTCAACATCATCAAGGAGTTCTCCAACCCCAGCAACAACGACATCACTCCTTCTCAGAACCGCTGCGACTCCCTCGCCTCGTACTTCCACCGCAAGATTGCCGACATCCACAACAGTTTCGGCACACCACCCCCGCACCCATCGGTCGAACCAACGCACCTCGCCGCCGCCCTCCAGATATGGACCGAAGTGACCACCGAAGACACGGCCCGCATGATGAACCCCATCCACTCCGGATCTCCGACCGACCCATGCACACACCATGTCTTCAACAAGGCAGACTCCACCATCGCACCCCACCTCCGAGACATCCTCAACACCTCCTTCGACACAGCCACCTTCCCAGAGAGCTGGAAGCATGCCGAGCTCAGCGCCCTGCTGAAGAAACCTACAGCGGACCCGACCGACCTCAAGAACTTCCGCCCCATCTCGCTCCTTCCTTTCCCGGCCAAAGTCATCGAGAAGGTAGTCAACAAGCAACTGGCCACCTTCCTCGAGGCGAACGGATCCCTCGACCCATCGCAGTCCGGATTCAGAGCCAACCACAGCACCGAGACCGCCCTCATCGCAGCCACTGACGACATCCGAGCCCTGCTCGACAACGGAGAAACAGCGGCACTCATCCTCCTAGACCTCTCCGCAGCATTTGACACTGTCTGCCACCGCACCCTAGTCCAACGCCTCAATGACACCGGCATCCAAGGGAAGGCTCTGGAATGGATCACCTCATATCTCGCCGGCAGAACACAGAGAGTACGCCTCCCCCCCCCTTCTGTTCGGAGGCCACCGAAGTCATCTGCGGCGTTCCGCAGGGATCGTCACTCAGCCCCACCCTCTTCAACGTCTACATGAAACCCCTCGCTGCCATCGCACGCCAACACAACCTCAACATCATCTCCTACGCCGATGACACCCAGCTTATCCGCTCCCTCATCAGAGACCCCGACACCGCCAGAGCCAGCCTACACGAAGGGATGAAAGACGTCGCCGATTGGATGAACATCAGCCGCCTGAAACTGAACACAGATAAGACAGAAGTCCTCATCCTTGGACCATCACCCTCCGCATGGGACGACTCCTGGTGGCCCCCAGCCCTAGGCACCGCACCCAAGCCAACAGACCACGCACGCAACCTGGGCTTCATCCTGGACTCCTCCCTATCGATGACCAGACAAGTCAACGCCGTCTCCTCATCATGCTTCCACACCCTCCGCATGCTCCGCAAAATCTTCCGGTGGATCCCGACCGAAACCAGGAAGACGGTCACCCAGGCCCTCGTCACCAGCCGACTAGACTACGGAAATACCCTCTACGCCGGAACCACAGCCAAGCTTCAGAAAAGACTCCAACGTATCCAGAACGTCTCCGCCCGACTCATCCTGGACGTCCCCCGACGCAGCCACATCTCGAGCCACCTGAGAGACCTGCACTGGCTCCCCGTCAACAAGAGGATCACGTTCAGACTCCTCACCCACGCACACAAATCCCTCCACGACCTGGGCCCCAAGTACCTCAACGACCGCCTGACCTTCTACACGCCCACCCGCCAGCTACGATCCGCGCACCTCGCCCTCGCCGCCGTACCTCGCATCCAGAGAGCCACCACCGGAGGAAGATCCTTCTCCTACCTGGCGGCCAAGACATGGAACTCCCTGCCCATTCACCTGCGGCTGACCCAGGACCACCTCGCCTTCAGGAAACAGCTCAAGACCTGGCTGTTCGAGCAGTAGCAGACCCCCTCCCCCAAGCGCCTTGAGACCCTTCCGGGTGAGTAGCGCGCGGTATAAATTCCATGATTGATTGATTGATTGATTGACTGGGCACGGAGCGAAAATTCGCCCTCCGTCCCCACTCATGCGCACTTGTGCTGCTGCCGGTTGCCTCTGCCTGGTCGTCTGACAATCATGTCAGTCAACATGACGCCGGACCGCCCACCGGCGGTCCGACGTCATGCTGACTGACATGATTGTCAGTTCTCCCTCTGCTTCTTTGAACTTAAGTAAACTGATTCAGTTTCCTTAAGTTCAAGGAACTTAAGGAGGCCCCCCTCCTTAAGTTCCTTAAGTAGCCCCCCCCACCCGACGCTGCGGGTGGGGGGGCTACGCCCCAACGCCCTAATGGACCCACCGCTACTGTCAATAGGCCAACAGCAGTGCATCTCACAAGGATCCCTAGCTGCCCCGGACGTCACTGGCCCTGGAGATCCGGCCCTCAATAGGTCAACAGCAGTGCATCTCACAAGGATCCCTAGCTGCCCCGGACATCACTGGCCCTGGAGATCCGGCCCTCAATAGGTCAACAGCAGTGCATCTCACAAGGATCCCTAGCTGCCCCGGACGTCACTGGTCCTGGAGATCCGGCCCTCAATAGGCCAACAGCAGTGCATCTCACAAGGATCCCTAGCTGCCCCGGACGTCACTGGCCCTGGAGATCCGGCCCTCAATAGGCCAACAGCAGTGCATCTGACAAGGATCCCTAGCTGCCCCGGAAGTCACTGGCCCTGGAGATCCAGCCATCACTAGGTCAACAGCAGTGCATCTCACAAGGATCCCTAGCTGCCCCGGAAGTCACTGGCCCTGGAGATCCGGCCCTCAATAGGCCAACAGCAGTGCATCTGAAAAGGATCCCCCGCTGCTCCCGACGTCACTGGCCTTGGAGATCCGGCCCTCAATAGGCCAACAGCAGTGCATCTGACACGGATCCCTAGCTGCCCCGGCGTCACTGGCCCTGGAGATCCGGCCCTCAATAGGTGAACAGAAGTGCATCTCACAAGGATCCCTAGCTGTCCCCGATGTCACTGGCCCTGGAGATCCGGCCCTCAATAGGTGAACAGCAGTGCATCTCACAAGGATCCCTAGCTGCCCCGGACGTCACCGGCCCTGGAGATCCGGCCCTCAATAGGCCAACAGCAGTGCATCTGACACGGCTCCCTAGCTGCCCCGGCGTCATTGGCCCTGGAGATCCGGCCCTCAATAGGTGAACAGCAGTGCATCTCACAAGGATCCCTAGCTGCCCCGGACGTCACTGGCCCTGGAGATCCGGCCCTCAATAGGCCAACAGCAGTGCATCTCACAAGGATCCCTAGCTGCCCCGGACGTCACTGGCCCTGGAGATCCGGCCCTCAATAGGCCAACAGCAGTGCATCTCACAAGGATCCCTAGCTGCCCCGGACGTCACTGGCCCTGGAGATCCGGCCCTCAATAGGCCAACAGCAGTGCATCTCACAAGGATCCCTAGCTGCCCCGGACGTCACTGGCCCTGGAGATCCGGCCCTCAATAGGCCAACAGCAGTGCATCTCACAAGGATCCCTAGCTGCCCCGGACGTCACTGGCCCTGGAGATCCGGCCCTCAATAGGTCAACAGCAGTGCATCTCACAAGGATCCCTAGCTGCCCCGGACGTCACTGGCCCTGGAGATCCGGCCCTCAATAGGCCAACAGCAGTGCATCTCACAAGGATCCCTAGCTGCCCCGGACGTCACTGGCCCTGGAGATCCGGCCCTCAATAGGCCAACAGCAGTGCATCTCACAAGGATCCCTAGCTGCCCCGGACGTCACTGGCCCTGGAGATCCGGCCCTCAATAGGCCAACAGCAGTGCATCTCACAAGGATCCCTAGCTGCCCCGGACGTCACTGGCCCTGGAGATCCGGCCCTCAATAGGCCAACAGCAGTGCATCTCACAAGGATCCCTAGCTGCCCCGGACGTCACTGGCCCTGGAGATCCGGCCCTCAATAGGCCAACAGCAGTGCATCTGAAAAGGATTCCCCGCTGCTCCCGACGTCACTGGCCCTGGAGATCCGGCCCTCAATAGGCCAACGGCAGTGACTCTCACCAGGATCACAAGCTGCCCCTAACATCACTGGCCCTGGAGATCTGACCCTGAATAGACCAAGTAACAGCAGTGCATCTCACAAGGGTCCCTATCTTCCCTGTCGTCACTGGCTCTAGAGATCGGGCCTTCAATAGGCCAGCTGAAACTTTCAAACTTCTGAAGCTGATAACAACTCAAGTTAATTTGGTTTAAATGAGCTTTAAAATGATTTGTATTTCAAGCATCTATTGAAGTGTCTAGACCTACAAAGTGCTGCCCAGAAGGATTTGTGCTCACAAGTTGTGCGCCTTATGCAGTGACCTCTGTGTAACCTTCTGCAGTGACCTGTGAGTAACCTGCAGACCAAGGGTTTCTATCTAAATATCTAGGAGCTGTGTGTCCAGGTACATCTTTAAATTAGCGTCGGATTTCGCAGAGTTCCACACAGTGACCAAAAAACACCGCCGTGCAACACGGAGCTCCACAGGCAGAGGAGTGCGTTAGTCGCGATATTCACGCTGATTTTTAGCACCAGGTGTTTGTCCTGTGCTGTAAAATCAGTGCGAACGGCACCAAGCAAAGCGCAAAAGAGCGCTGCTGCTTTCTGCCGCTCAAGTAGATGTTCTATTCGAGTGCCAGCTTCCTCAACGTGAACGGAAGGTTTCTCAACACGAGCGGTTGTGACCATCCTCATTGAGAACTCTCCCCGGGAGGTGGTCTGGATGAAGATTTTCCTCACTTGCGCTCTCCTAGTTAATGTTGGCAAACCCAAGTGATGAAAAAACTCCGCTCCGCAGACTTTTTTGGGAACTCCAAGCGCTACGCGGAGTGGAATTTCATGTCAACTGACAGTAAAATAGGACAATGAGTGAACTTGACCACTGTAGAGGTAAGTATATGTTCTGCAGGTTCCTATCAGGGGAAGGGAGCTCGGTATTAAACAACCAGTGGTGAAGCGGTCCACCCCAGGCAGCACTAGTTTAGAGGGGCAGCCGCGCGGCACTGGTGGCCCGTGGCAGCGGCCTTTATAATTTATTTGTGGGCACTCACTGACACTACTGTCAATCACTGACAGTAGTGTCAGTGTCCCCATCTAAATTATAAAGGCCACCGCCATGGGCCACCAGCGCCGCGCGGCCTCCGCACCGACAATGAGTGATTAAACACATTACACCCACCCCCCCCACACCCACACGTGCGGCTGTCGCTGAGCACGGAGCAAATGCACATGTGACGTGCAGTTATGTGTGAAGTGCGCAACATACCGTGTTTGTGGGTCCCAGGGCAGTCAATCTTGTAGCACGCGAAAGCACTACCAGTGACGGCCCTGGGCATCATTTTTGGCCAGCCCCCGCACTGAAAACGCACCAGCGACGCATCACGCGCTCCACCACCACGCGCTCTCGTGAGTGGAGTCGAGTCTGGGGCAATGGCAGTGCTGGGCGATTTGCTGCAGCCGAACCAACCCCTACGGTAGAGACCCTGCCACTGAGCCTGAGGTACGAGCTACACGGGCGTCATGAGGGGAGGAAAGGATCTTTGGTGACCGTGGCGTGAGAGCCTCCTCATTTTGGGAGTTGGAGACTGCGCCTCAAGAATAAATGAGCCATTACTCCCCTTGACTGGAGCCCTTGGTTGCTCGCCCCACACCACATTCAGTGACTCCGTGAGCGTCAGTAGCCCACGCACTGACAGTAACATGTTCAGAATGATGAAAATGTCACTCGCCTGCAGGGCCGCCTTTAGCACTGGTGGCAGGTGGTCATGGTATGCAGGCCGGTGAGATCATCTTGCTGTACCGGAAGCAGCCGAGCAGCATTCTGAAGCGGTTCGTGGTGTGGGCCCTACTTCTGGTGAGTAGCATAAAACTGACGTGCAGCGATGGATACAGTACCCTGGATGCGGACTCTTTATTCCATTAGTGCTGGTCGTAAACCTCTTGTATTCCTGGAAACACATCTGTGTGTTTTAAAATGGCGCGAGGAGCCGGTGCTGCACACCACACCTCACAGCTGCTTGGAGTTGGTATTTTCACTGAAGATCACATTTTACATTCGCATTAACCAACACAAACCATTACTAAGCACTTAGCAACTCTATTAACCATAGACAGCCAAGCAACATACCCAACCCATCAATCGAGCGCCCAAAACCGTATGAAAGGTCCGCCATATTAAAAACGTACAGCAGTGCCATGCTCATGGTAGAAGGCGCTGTACGAATGCTGATAACATACAACTAATCCTAACTGTAGGGTCTGGCTGCCTACATCTGCACACCTCAAAGTACAGATGCTGCTCTGGGGTCATCTGAAGAGGGTAACAGGCTCCCTCCAATACAAATGAGTGGATAGATGCCCCGGGTTTTTACCCCAGACATTTGTCACGGTGTGGAACGTTGTACAACAATATTTATTTTACCTTTAGAATTAAGTTTTTCCAATTCACCAACTGTTTATACTGGAAAGACACGGGATCATACTTATTTGGACTCAGGATAAAATCATCCCAAAAAAAAGCTGTCCTATTTGATTTAAAACGGAGTATAACTCATTACAAACATAACTGATCACAGTTTATGTTCAGGAGGAAACCAACATCAAGTGAATGAAGTGCACAACAAATACTTTCTAGGTTTGTTTACAATCACAGACCGGGCCGGGCTGGCCGTAGCGGGCACCGGGCAATCCCCCGCGGGGGGACGGGGGCGGCGAGCACTTTGCCAGAGCTGGTTTTGGTTCCCAGTCCGGCCCTGATCACAGATGGGGAGAATCATGTAAAAAGTAAACCGGTTTTTCCAGTTTCTCACTCAGTTTAGGTGTCATCCCATATGTGCTCTTTACCTCTTAAAGCATGCACAACAGCAGTTTCCAAGCCGGTATCAATATATGAAGAACCACATTATGAAGCATTATTACTTATGTTGACGCTATCTTTGATAATCTGGTAAAATAAAAGATAAAGTTCCCATGCAGGATTGAGGGCAATATTATCCTCAAGAGTACCTGAGGTATTGTGCCCCAAATAGATCAAAATTGTCAATAAACTAAATAGCATAATCAAATAATAATGTTATTTCTGCCAGATCGTTACTACATCCGATGCAACGGTCCATGGCACAGTCCGAATGCTGACCGGTTAACCTCATGGCCTCCTTCGACCCTTGTGTAACAATCTCTGTTGGTAGCCTCCAATGTCTTCCTTGCTCACAGATTCCCTACATGTCTCCATAGCCCCTTTCTCACATTTATTTAATTTATGTTATAGTACTACTCATCCCTATGTAGGGCGTCTGAGAACTTTACATTACACACACACATTATGCAGCAACAGTGTTTTGTGCAAGTGTGTTAATGAATGCGTCTCACATGAGTGTTGCAAATAACCATGTCACTGGCCTCCTCCAGGCGACAAACTATCTTATCTGATGCTGCGTGCGGTCTATTTGATACTGTGTGTAATGCAATATTTAAATTAATGGCATACATACTCAGTGCTTTTTGTCACAGGCTGTGCCCTCATAGCACCATAAATTCAAGTCACTATTCTGTGCGCCAACAAGGATTCAAATCATTGACCCTCCGGCTACAGACTTAGACATCTGAAGTGATCAAACCAACCGAGTGAGTTTTCTTGCAGCGCAAAACATTTCCCACAGAGGAGTTTACCTTGCATTCAATTTCCATTTTAGGTGTGTGCAATCACGCCGAGGTGATTGCTGGTGACGGGGGAGGGGGAATAAAGACCTGCGGAGCGAGTAAATGTGAGTGATCATGAGGATGAAAGAGATTTGAGTGGGAAAGTTAAAAAAGACGGGTACATTTTAGTTGAAATGGGGAAGGTACTGCATGTGAAGATGAGAAATTAGGTTTAAAATATATATCCGGATGTAATGATGGGGTATGTCTAACGTTATGACGTAAAGTATGCTGTACTATTCGTGCCTGTCTGTGTCAATAAGTAGCCGTACTTTATTATTGTGGGTGTTTACAGTAAAGCACACTGCACTCATTATTAGGATCTACCACTGACAAAAGAATTTCTGGGTTTTTTCATTCTTATTATGACCGGGTTGGCACTTGGCTCTGCTCGTTACCGGCTGCTTTTGTCTCCAATTAGATTATATTGTGTGAAAACAAGCATGCCAAGAATGTCAGAACACAAAATTAGTGTGGGATTTCTCTAAGTCACTAGGCCTTGTATGAAATGAACTTCCATACATCAATCAGCTGGAGGTTTTTGGCACGATAGAGCCAAGCTCCACGGTTGACTCCATTGGGCCAAGCTCCAGGGTGGACTCCATTGGGCCAAGCTCCAGGGTGGACTCCACTGGGCCAAGCTCCAGGGTGGACTCCACTGGGCCAAGCTCCAGGGTGGACTCCACTGGGCCAAGCTCCAGGGTGGACTCCACTGGGCCAAGCTCCAGGGTGGACTCCACTGGGCCAAGCTCCAGGGTGGACTCCACTGGGCCAAGCTCCAGGGTGGACTCCACTGGGCCAAGCTCCAGGGTGGACTCCACTGGGCCAAGCTCCAGGGTGGACTCCACTGGGCCAAGCTCCAGGGTGGACTCCACTGGGCCAAGCTCCAGGGTGGACTCCACTGGGCCAAGCTCCAGGGTGGACTCCACTGGGCCAAGCTCCAGGGTGGACTCCACTGGGCCAAGCTCCAGGGTGGACTCCACTGGGCCAAGCTCCAGGGTGGACTCCACTGGGCCAAGCTCCAGGGTGGACTCCACTGGGCCAAGCTCCAGGGTGGACTCCACTGGGCCAAGCTCCAGGGTGGACTCCACTGGGCCAAGCTCCAGGGTGGACTCCACTGGGCCAAGCTCCAGGGTGGACTCCACTGGGCCAAGCTCCAGGGTGGACTCCACTGGGCCAAGCTCCAGGGTGGACTCCACTGGGCCAAGCTCCAGGGTGGACTCCACTGGGCCAAGCTCCAGGGTGGACTCCACTGGGCCAAGCTCCAGGGTGGACTCCACTGGGCCAAGCTCCAGGGTGGACTCCACTGGGCCAAGCTCCAGGGTGGAGTCCACTGGGCCAAGCTCCACGGTGGAGTCCACTGGGCCAAGCTCCACGGTGGAGTCCACTGGGCCAAGCTCCACGGTTTGACACTCTGAAGGCTGAGAAACAACCCGGTCAATGTGCTAAAACAAACGACAATAAAGTAATTCTCAAGGAGTACATTTTGCTTTCTTATCATGCGATTTATGGTTTCATCTTGAAGCCAAAACTCGGTAGAAATTGAAGAATGAACTCAGTTTGCAGCGCGCGCGCAGCACAGCCTGTATTGTATTGCACAACAGCTAGGACAGTGGGACTGCCTGATGCACCTCTCGGACCTCTTTCAAGTGCTCACTGTCCTTTTTCCCAAGCACCTCCCCCCCCCTACCTGCCATGTGCTGCAATCTGAGGGATAGCTCTGGGCGCCAGAAGCTCTAGCTACGCCTCTGGAAACAACCAGTTGCAAAGCTCTTTGTGCAAACTGCAGGTCAGAAGTCCCAGCCCTGGTAGAGTGACTGAACGGGTTGATGTTCCTCATGCAGAGATCTACTCTCTACCTGCATGTCTCACGTGCAACCCATATTACACATCTTAGACGGTTAATGTGCCTGCTGCGGAGATTTGTATGTGACCTGTTACAAGTCAGAGCTTGGATTTTAAATCCTTGGAAGCGGTGACGTGACTTGCAAAAATGCTGTTGCCATTGCAAGGTCAAGTGGATTCACATCTTTGATTCAGGGGGTGAGAACATTCGCTTTCAGACTCGTGTGGCTGCAATCCGAATGTGCATTCTAGTGTATTTTGGGACCTCCCCTGCCTCCGAGAGGTCGGTAGGGCTGAGAGCAGACGGTCACGTATCTGCTCAGAAGAGACCTCTGCAGCGAGCTCTCGCTCATTAGCAAACAGAGCTGCACGTGAGTGACCTAGGAGCCCCACTTACCTACTCTTCTCTACAAAACACCTGCTGGCTGTAAGGGACTCACAGGACCTGGGGCTGCTGGCGGCGTTGAAGCCACCGGCTTTGAGCCTCTCCGACAGATGGGTAAGGCAATAAATAGTGAAACACAGCCCCCTAGCCCTCTTGTATCTGATTGGTTAGGCAGAGCCTGGGAGTTTTCCTCTCCCAGGGGAGTACAAAAGTTGTTTCAACAGAAGGTTCTTTCCTCTTCCTTGATCCTCTACAGATGGGAAAGTATGATGCAGAGCCGACCTCTAGCACGGGCGAGCTGTGCGCACGCCCAGGGCGTCGACATTCGTAGGGGAGCAAGGAGCGGTCTGCAGTTCAGCACTGAGTATGAGAGGCGCGTGATTCAGGTAACATGGAGGCGTAGTAGCGAAGTTTGTGTCATCACCCAAGGCTTGCACTGAATACAATAGCCCCCCCCCCCTCCCTGGCAAATTCTACTTAGTAGGAGTAGCAAGAAAGAACATGTTGGGATGAGACAGCGGACAGCTGAGGCAGAAGAGGGTGGACAGGGCAGCAGACAGCTGAGGCTGAAGAGGGTGGACAGGGCAGCAGACAGCTGAGGCCGAAGAGATGGGACAGTGCAGGTCAGGCAGAAGAAGTGGGACAGGGCAGCTGACAGCCGCGCAGTAAGGTCTCTACTGAACCTCTATAAAACTAAATTCTATTTATTGTTTTCTAAATGAGAAACACCTTACAGATTTCTGGTCACATTGTTGCAAATACAAAACTACTGTTACTCTATTACTGGGGTTTTATTACGTTGTTTATTAAGGGAGAGGATGTGGTTTTATGACACTGGAAGTGGGGGACCAGATTCGAGTCCCAGCGTCGACTTAACAGCTTGTGATCCTGAGCGAATCACCCATGCTTAAATTAATCTGACCTTGTGTAACTTAACTGATGCTCATATAAAGGGGGCGCGTTTGCGCTGTATAAAACCATTACAAAATAAAGTTCTACTAGTTTTGTTTGCAGTTTTGTTTCTCCTCACCATAAATACAAGACTGCAAGAACCAGGATGCAAAGAAAATGCTACGGAGGGCCCTCCTCCAGGAGAGCTGGAACGCAATACACCCAAATCATGAGTTAAAGGAAAGAACACACCAAGTACTTGTTAAATAACCACTGGCAAAGACAATAGGCCTGGCCCTGTTAGGTCTCGCCTACTGACAGCCTTGTATTAGACCACGGGTACTCATAGTACGGCCCGCGGGCCGCCTGCGGCCCCGCAAGCCTTCCTTGGCAGCCCGCGGGCCTTGCAGACATCGTACCCGCGTTTAAAAAAATAAAATAAATAAATAAATAAATAATGAGTGTTTCTAAACACTGCCGGTTGCACCAGCGCGACTCTGACTCTGCTCTGTAGGGGCCGGGCGGTTCCAGGGATAGTCAGAGTGGAGCTGCGGGGCCTAAGAAGAGGTGAAATACAACAATTAACATGCAAATGGTCTTGTGCCCGGGAAGCTGTCTCAGCCAGCTGACACACACGCAGGGTGAGATGACAGAGAGAGGGAAAAGGAGGAAGGGAAGAAGAGAGGGAAAAGGAGGAAGAGAAGAAGAGAGAGGGAAAAGGAGGAAGGGAACAAGAGAGAGGGAAAAGGAGGAAGAGGAGGAAGAGAAGAAGAGCGAGGGAAAAGGAGGAAGGGAACAAGAGAGAGGGAAAAGGAGGAAGAGGAGGAAGAGAAGAAGAGCGAGGGAAAAGGAGGAAGGGAAGAAAAGAGGGAAAAGGAGGAAGGGAAGAAGGGAGAGGGAAAATGAGGAAGGGAAAGGGAAAAGGAGGAAGGGAGAGGGAAAAGGAGGAAGGGAGAGGAAAAGGAGGAAGGGAGAGGAAAAGGAGGAAGGGAGAGGGAAAAGGAGGAAGGGAGAGCGCCAGAGAGAGAGGGAAAAGGAGGGAGGGAGGGCGACAGAGGGAGGGCGACAGACAGAGGGAGACAGACAGACAGACAGACAGAGGGAGACAGACAGACGGAGGGAGACAGACAGAGGGAGAGAGACAGAGGGAGAGAGACAGAGGGAGAGAGAGTGAGAGAGAGGGAAGGAGAGAGAGTGAGAGAGGGAAGGAGAGAGTGAGAGAGAGGGAAGGAGAGAGTGAGAGAGAGGGAAGGAGAGAGAGTGAGAGAAGGGGAAGGAGAGAGAGTGAGACAGAGTGAGAGAGAGGGAAGGAGAGAGTGACACAGAGTGAGAAAGAGGGAAGGAGAGAGTGAGAGAGAGAGAGCGCGCGAGAGAGACAGAGTGAAAGAGGGAGGGCGAGAGACAGAGTGAGGGAGGGAGAGAGACAGAGAAAGACGGAAGGAGAGAGAGAGACAGAGTGAGATAGAATGTGTGTATGCCAGGTCTGGAGGCTCAGTGGACGAAGGCGTCCGCTGCAGGGACCTGTGTTCAACCTCATGCTCACAGTTTTTTTGTGGCTCTAGCCCCACCCCCTTCCCCCACTGACCCCGCCCCCACCAGTGCGGCCCTCGGCCACAAACCACACTGTAAATTTGGCCCACGAGAGAAAGTTTGTGAGTACCCATGTATTAGACTGTCCAATATAGACCCAAAGTGGGCTCGAGTCACTTTGAGCTGCAGGAGGGTAACCAGAATATGGAACAGAAACTGATGGGAAATGTTAAACGTACATGCTGGGCTGTGGGTAGGTGTGATGTGCGGGAGGGGGGGAGGGGTTGTGGGTCTGATGTTCCGCAGACCAGGGGGGGGCCCGAACAGGGATACCAATTCTCACTCTTCCTATATCCGTTTTTGTACCATGTATGGGGATGAGTTCCCCGGTGTCCTTAAAATGCCAATAAAGTTTGTTGTAAAAAAAAAAGTGGGCTCGAGTCAAGCCACTTGTTCAGGATTCAATGACTTTCTACCCTAGTGTTTGTCCTTGCAAAGAAGCATTTCGGCCCCTTAGCACTGTAACGGGAGGAGTTGTATCCTTCCACTTCTGAAGTCAGGACATTGCAGAGCATGAGGGACTATCTGCTCACTTTACCTCCTACTCTTTTCTTGTAACGTCCCTGTTCCCGTTCAACTCTTTAAATATTTGGCTGTCCCACCGCACCCACTTGCCCCCTCGTGTTTTGTCCTTTCTCTGTCATTGCTTCCCCTTCCCTTTCCCACCCAGCTCTATTTATTGAAATATTTGCCCGCTTCCTTCCACCTCAATCAATCAATCAATCAATCAGTGACACTTATAGAGCGCGCTACATACCCGTAGGGTCTCAAGGCGCTGGGGAGGGGTGGTGCCGCTACTGCTCGAACAGCCAGGTCTTCAGCTTCTTCCTGAAGGAGAGGTGGTCTTGGGTCAGGCGCAGGTCGGACGGGAGGGAGTTCCAGGTCTTGGCGGCCAGGTAGGAGAAGGATCTTCCTCCTGTAGTCGCTCTTCGGATGCGGGGGACAGCGGCGAGGGCGTGGTTAGCTGATCGGAGGTGGCGTTTGGGAGCGTAGAAGTTGACTCGGCTGTTGAGGTAGCTCGGGCCTTGGTCGTGTAGGGCTTTGTGTGCGTGGGTGAGGAGGCGGAATGTGATTCTCTTGTTGACGGGGAGCCAGTGAAGGCCTCTCAGATGTCCGGAGATGTGGCTGGATCGTGGGATGTCGAGGATGAGTCTGGCTGAGGCGTTTTGGATCCGCTGGAGTCTCTTCTGGAGCTTGGCGGTGGTCCCGGCGTAGAGGGCGTTGCCGTAGTCCAGTCGGCTGGTGACGAGGGCCTGGGTGACGGTCTTCCTGGTCTCTGTGGGGATCCACCAGAAGATCTTCCGTAGCATGCGTAGGATGTTGAAGCACGCCGAGGAGACGCTGTTGACTTGTCTGGTCATGGAGAGGGAGGAGTCCAGGATGAAGCCCAGGTTTCGTGCATGGTCAGTTGGTTTGGGTGCGGTGCCCAGGGCGGGGGGCCACCAGGAGTCGTCCCAGGCGGAGGGTGAAGGGCTCACACTCCATCCGCAACTTGCCAATACATCATTAGATGGTTTTTAATTTACATTTTGGCAGTCCACTCGGCACCCCTTTACATTGTCCTGCTCCCTGCTGACGAGAGGCAACTACCTCGAAACACGTGTCCAGGGATGGCTAAATGCAACACATACTTTTTTCTTTTTACACATCGTGGCATAGGCGTACCCGCCGTCGCCACTACATTCACCACAGTCCTTTGGGGCAACTTGCTGGTGTGACGAGCAGTGTGCGACCAACTTGTGTTTAAACCAATCGAATTAGACCACCTGTGCATATGTGCACACATATGGAAGCCATCTTGGATTGCTTTTCTTTTGCTTTAAGAAAAACTATTTCAACATGGCTGTCTGTGGATGCACTGCAGCAATCTTGAAATGTTTCTGGAAGTGTGGCGACCTGCCTCATGAAGGAAGCAGGGAAGGAAGGCATAGGGGTTACGGTAAGTGCCTCCAGGGCAGATGGCGCACAATTCCCTCTAGGGATGATGTATGGGAGGAGAATATGCCCCAAGCGGAGGGTCAAATCTAGTAAATAAGGTAATGAAGTTGAATATGGCACTACAGGTCACCAGCGACAGAAGGCACTATTCTTGCAAGCCATCTCTGGCAGTAGATCAACACTGTAAACCATGAGCTATTAACAAACACGCCTTTGTTGATTAACCCAAAGAGGAAATTAATGGTTTGCATTCACAACCAATCAGTAACTATGTACAAGATCACAACGGAGTCGAATGCATCCAGTCCTACCGGGGAGTGTACTACTGTACTCTATGTACTACAGCTAGCGACCAGTTTAAGTCATGCATGATTGGATAAACTCTGCCCAGTAACCACCTGTCCACATCTAGAGCCCAAGGGACTCGGTGCCCCGAAGCCCTGCGTTCTCTTGTCGGGTTTGGAGTAACTATAGCAGCGTTGGCGGTGCGCCTGAACCTACCAACCTTCAATTAGAGATGTGGAGTCACTGGTACAAGGGACAGAGCCAGACCGTGAAGGATCCATACTTGCATCGATCCCACACCGGCATTCCATCGACCAGGGCCATGGATGTGCAAGTATAGTGAACCCAACCGAAACCCGGTGGATCCCGGACGCTTGAGTTTTGGCGATGGCTCGCCACAGGCGAACAGCAGTATAGACGCAGATCTGAAAGACACTCCGGGGAGATGCATTCGCCTTAGGAGAGGCTTGCGCCTTCTGGGAAAGAGCTATGTTCTTTTATTCACTGCTCTTTCTTTTCAGTTCTATTTAGACCTCCACTCTTTTAAAGCCGTTGCTGTGACTGGACAGGGACCTTTACTGACTTGTGTTACTTTGTCTCCTAATGTACCAGAGTTGTAAACCCTCATCATATCCTAGGGTAAGGCTTGGGTGCTCGACCCCAGCTGCCTTTGAAGGCACCAGACCCATCAGATCTAGTCGGCATCCCACGAGCAGCGCAGTGGTACCCAGGGTTCTGGGACATTCGTGGCAAACAGCAATCATTCGTCATAGAACTGGCTGGCAGCCTCTTCCTGCCCCATGACCTGGGGGAAAGGCGGCCATCTTGTCTCCGTGTCTCAAGGAAAGCCAAAGCACTATTTTATTTAATAATTGAAATACATTGAGAGGGTAAGGGAGTGAAGAGGGATTTTAGGCGGGTAGAAAGAGACAAAGAAAGTGGGGAAGAGAGAGATTTGGAGGAGAACAATGGGTAGAGAGAAAGCAAGAGGGAAAAGAGAGCGAGAGGGATTAGGCAGAGATAGAGATAAAAACAACGAGATGGAGAGAGACACATATTAGCAAGAGAGGGAGAGAGAACAGACATATAGAAATGCATTATTTAATAGCATTACTGTGTGTGTGTGAGAGAGAGAGAGAGACAGAGACAGAGACAGAGACAGAGACAGAGACAGAGACAGAGACAGAGACAGAGACAGAGACAGAGACAGAGACAGAGAGACAGAGAGACAGAGAGACAGAGAGACAGAGAGACAGAGAGACAGAGAGACAGAGAGACAGAGAGACAGAGAGACAGAGAGAGAGGCGACGACAGATTGAGTAGGACCATTGTTTCATTGAGAAAGTAGAGAAGAGAACAAGTGAAGGAGAGAAAAAGAAAAAAAGACAGAATGAGCCATTAAAACCACATCCAACCCACACCCCCTAACTGTACTCATTATTTTTTTTTTTCTGACAAATTAGCACCATTTTTCTGCATCTTTGTGCTACTTTGCTACCCTGTGCCTTTCTATTGAGCTTTTTTTCTGGACCCTTATAATTCCTCCGCGGGAGGCATAAACCGGAGGTGCAGTTGGTGCACGAATGTGCAGCTTTTCAATTCATACAGAAGAGAGACCTGCCTGAGGGTCAGATGATGAAGCTGATCTGTCACAGAGACTGTGGCCCTAATCTAGCAGAAAGGGTCTTGAACCAATCTGAGGCTTCAGAATAGAGCCAGTAATCTCTCTTTCCATTGGTCTGCCAGGTGGCGTCCCTACAGGTTCTCGTTTAGATCTCCTTCTCGTGGCTTTTCTTCTCTTTCCCCACAGTGAGGTTGTTTGATGATCTAGGTTTCGAAGTTTCCAACCCTTTGGGGTCCATCTACTTCCTGTGATGTCATAACCCTATTCCCCAACAGTATTCAGTTTTTTGGGTCTTTTTTAGTGGCATAGGCGCCATGTTTGGGGTGGCTGCAAGTAGTTTGGTATTGCTGGGCATGCATGCAGGATCTAGGCCGCATGTTTGGGTTGCCAAGGATATCTTTGTTGTTTCGTGGTGGTCATGGGCGCCTTCGGCGGCTCACTTCTAGGTCTGCTTCAGTGGTCCAACCTGTTGGTTCTCTGGTTGGGCAGTTGTGGCTCCCTCACTTCTCCAGTTGTTTGGCATCAATCAATTCAGTTGGGAGGTTTTTAAAGGGAGTAAAGTTAGGTGACTTTGGAGGTGTAATTGACTGTCGGCAAGTTGAGGCCCAGGTATCTCCATCGGCTTTTGTTGTGTCTACAGTGTCCCTGCATGGTTACTAACAATTGGTGGAACGTGGGTGGCTGGGCGCAACTGTACCGTAGGTCAAGTTGTTTTTACATCTCTGCTTTTGCATGGAACTTGGTGTTAGGTTTTGTTGTTTGACAGAACCTCGATGCTTGCTGGCTTTGATATATCCCCATAATCCAAGCAACGTGATAAAACCGGCTCGATGGTGTGATCCCTAGATTATGTTCTTATACATTCACGTTACGCTGAGTGGAAGGGAGCGACGGGTGATTTGAAGGCGTGCTGAGAAGAACTGGAAGGAGTGTTCATGACTCAGCGTATTTGATCTTCCTGGTTTGTAGTGTAAGCGCTAACATGTACGGTTACTATATGTACAGTTGTGGAAGAGGCGTGCTACAACCAGATTCTCGCAACTGTAGGTGGGTGTAGGACTGCCTGAGACCCCAGAGCTGTGAAATATCTGTGAATCCAAGACAAGGAGCACAGGCTGGAACCTCTAAACGTGGATGTGGAGCAACCCATGAACCGAAGCGCTCGGCTCCGTAAACGAGAAGGTTCAGCAACGCAAGCACGGTAGGCCGTCAAACCAAGTGCAGGTGGACGGGACCTCGTTAAGGACTTCCAGGTCCCATGCAGTCTCACAGATCCTGCTACTTCTGCTCAAACCAACTCTCCAGTGGGAGATGCTGGCTGGTCAGCAGAGAAGAAAAGAAGGAAAACACACAAGATACAATCAGTCCAGTAATCTGAGATCCAAGTGAAATTACTTGTGTTTTAAAAAACTAAGGCTAGGCCTAATAAAAATGTTGATAATATAATCTTGTTGCAGGAATAAATGCTGCCTTACTTTAGTGACTTCTCCAATACATGATTAGACACAGTTAGGCCCACATTCTGCCACCTTCCAAGCATGGCACCTCTCATTCCCGGTTTAACCTGCTCAGTTTTTTTATAAAAACAGATGGAGTTCCTTCATGTAAAGGAAACGCTGTTTCACATACGTCAGGCTATATAAAATATTTCTCAATTTCATCATACTTAAAAACAGGCCATTTGTCACTTCAGAATCATTATTAATTACTTCTTTGATCTCAATAGGACAATTTCAAAATCTTTGACAGGGCATCAGGGCTACAAGAATCTCCATCAATATACTGCACATGTTATTAATACTGGACACCTCAGATTGGGCGGTCCGGCGTCATGTTGACTGACATGCATTGTCAGACCAGGCAGCACAAGTGCGCATGAGTGGGCAGGGTGAGCTAACTTTTAGCCCGTGCCCAGTCATGCGCACTTGTGTTTTCACGGAGTTGCGCATGGCCATTAGGAGCCCCTAGGTCTCCTAATGGGCAGGCGGCAGCCGAGGAGTAGGCTGTGCCCTCAGCCAATCCTGGCGCTGCAGCAGTGCCAGGATTGGCTGAGGGGCTGCCACGCAGTGCTGACGTGCTGTTCCAGTTCGAAGAGGGCAGAGGCGCCAACGCGGACCAGGAGCAGAGGCGGTCAGGTAAGTTTTCCTCTTAATTTTAAATGTATAAGGCTTGTTTGTAGTGTTTATAAAATGTGTCTTTAGTGTTAGACATGGGCGTATTAATAGCATTGGTATTTCGAAAAATAACGATGTTCGTACGTGTTTTTTGACCTAGTGTTTGCAAACCCTGATCGCTAAACGGCGTTTACCTGTCACGTTAACGAGATGGTTAACTGCGGCAGGAACTGTTCGCTTGGCTATTCGGATTTGGGGAAAATGACCCGTTATTTGGGTAAGCTTGCGTTGGTTGCTTGAGCCACGTGTGAGCAGAAGCTATAATGGAAATTACATTTTTCTGTTCTTCTGAACTTAAAATTCAATTCCCCGCTGGGCCCCCTCTCTTATTATCAGGACGATAGAGTATTCTGAAGAAAAAGGACTGCGACGCAGAGTACTCATTAGTGCATTGATAACCAGGTTTGCCCGGCCTGGCACGGGAAAACAGCGTTTTTTATTCAAGCATTTCACTATGCCAGCAGAGTCTCCTTATCTCTCGTAATTCTAACACTTCCTTTAAGAAATATATTCCAATGCCCACTATTGCGGTTTACTGCAGGCCACGTCTCTTCAGCCCAAACACTATTCTCCCGTGCGACCCCCCCCCCCCCCCGCCTACCCCCCCCTCACGACTGCTCACGCGTTCGTTTGCTTCCTTTGCAAGCATTTTACGCCTCACCACTTTCAAATGTCACCAGCCGCCTCCGCTGTGCGCAACCCTACAACAATGCAAGAGAATCGGCTATAAACAGGACTGAAAACCCACGTGGAGCCTTAAAGAAGAGCGCATTAGACCAGAGCTGGGGTTAAAGACTACTGTGAACCGCGCCCCCCTCTTACACGTCAGCATCAGCACGCCCTCGGCTGCAGTGCAGGCCTCTCGCCCCGAAGTGCCTGGACACTGCTCAGTCACAGCCTGCATGTGCACACGAGAGCGCAGCCCCGCCATGGGTGCACACAGATCGGGGGTCAGCCGAGCCCCTTGGCCTTATAAAAAAGAAATAAGGCAGCTCCGATGCATAAAAGGCCCGACTTTGAGGCATAAGTCCTCTAACAGGGCTGAGTGCACCAGAATAGAATCCCCCGCCGCCAATACCCAGAGTGAGATTCACCCCTTCCAAAGCACTTTAGAGACTGAAGCTCCTGAACCTGAAGTACAAGCATGGCCAG
Source organism: Triturus cristatus (assembly GCF_964204655.1). Taxonomy (NCBI): domain Eukaryota; kingdom Metazoa; phylum Chordata; class Amphibia; order Caudata; family Salamandridae; genus Triturus; species Triturus cristatus. The sequence continues at coordinate 802,321,028 of NC_140595.1, forward strand.
CTGCACCCGTGACGTCACACCGAGACTGACAACAAAAGAAAGGAAGCTGAGCACACTGTCCGGCAAAGCAGAGATTCTGCGGAGCTCCTTCATTTAGTGCAATTGTTGAGATCCACCCTCGCCATGACGCAATCAGAAACGCCGTAAACCTCATTGACTCATCACCACACGGTCACTCCGATCTGTCCAATCAGGGGGGGCTCTACTGGTGGGTGGAAATAAAGACAGTTTCATTTTGCTGAAGAATGGAGCTCTCCCAGGCTCGTTCGGATGCCAAATGATGGAAACCTTCCTATATGTGTGCGACGGATCCTCCGAAGCTATGGTGCGGAGAGCAAGGGCTGGAGGTCTCCCCGACAGCCCCAGCAATGCAACTGCCAGCCTTCACAGCTACTACACATCGGCCTAGACTAGCACAAGTTATCGCTGGCGTCCGCATCACTGCATTAGTCACGCAAATTATAGCGTTCCCGGACCTCCTCAGGCGCTAGGAACTCAGGCTGCACAGCAGCACCCACGATCGCGCTCTCACGTGCACCCGTGCTCAGGCAGCGACGTGGATTACTACTGTTTTAATAAAAATGACTCAGGCCACAACTTACAGCCCACTAAAGGAACTCCACCCTAGCCATGCACGGCCCACCGCGGGTGAATTTATCATAAAATATAGTAAGCTTAAAGGTGAGCCTGACTGAGCGTACCACGTGACGTGTCAGTCACTCAGTGTTCTGTAAACCCAACAAACAATATCCGCACCCGGCAGACAGGGCGTGACCTCAACAGCCCCGCGCGGACCCGCAGGCGCAGCACCGCGGTCACCGCCTACCAGTGGCCTCAGGTGGCACCTCTCAGTACATCATGCCGTCAGCAGGCTGAAGGGTACTTCACTCATTCCAATATACACACGCTGAACTTTGTTATGTGTCAAAATGTCTCATTTATTCTAGTATCTTTATAATGGTATCCTAAAATAGCACATGTATGATGACTTTTTGCTTTTTACAGATAAAATGTCTTCATGTACAGCTCTATGCTATATTTCATCAACATTAAAAACACAGTAAATACATTTATGAATACACAAAAATGTCATATTCAATATGTGCAATTAAATACATACTTTCACCATAATAATACACAGAGAAATCACAAAAAAGAACTTTTGAAAGAATCACAAAATATTTTGGGGGGAGAGTTGTCGACGCAGCGTTTCGGTGGATGAAGCTTGAAAGACCCCCACCTTCTTCAGGACAAGAATTTTTTTTGACAACAGAAATCTCTCTGCACTCTGTTGTTCAACGACCCCTTCCTATTATTGCAACTGGTTGGAGAGGATTTTAGGATGTATTATATTCTTTTATTTATATCCTTATTACACCCCATAAGGAAATTATTTATTCATTCCACTTCACCTCTTCCAAATGTAGGATGATTCACTCTATTTTTCTGTGTACCTTTTTCAATATGAGGCACCTATTTAGTCTCTCTGTGTAAGGGTAAGACCGCTGTTCTGGATCCTCAGCGAGGATTCAATATGGGGGCCCTTCTTATGCCTTTACGGCGTAGTCTCTTGCTTTATTCAGTGTTCCCGTCAGCTTGGTCACAAAGCTTTCTTTTTCGTTCTTTGTTGCCAGTCAGAGCCGGACTGGGAACCATAACAGGCCCTGGGGCAAAGTGCTCAGCCCCCCACCCCACACCACCAGTTATCAGGGACATTTTAAGGATTTTGGGGGTCCTGGGCCAAACGTATTTTTAGGCCCTGTTCAGATTAGCTGTGAATTTATGATCAAATTGCAGATCTTTTGTGCTCTCTTGGGCAGATCACCAACAGTGACAGGCACACTCGTCCAGATTCTAAATGTGTTTACAAGTAATATTTAGGGATAGTGACGTGTTTTAAATTGTGTAAAACAGCAGCAGCTCACTAATATTGCTGCAAATAATCTCTGTGACGCCCTTCCATTTCTCATATGTGAGGTCCTGTTTTGATGTGAAATCAACTTTTTTTAAAGACATAACACACACATCTATCTGCAAAAATGCCTGCAACAGACTCTTACACATCACCCACATTAAAAATAAATTAAAGGAAAAAGGTATTTAATACAATCTATTTAAGAATTATTGAATGTCATCAGGGTAAGACTCTCTGCTAAACAGAGCCGGCTCTATCAGGGGCCCCCCTGAAAGGCTGGGGCCCTGGGCCAGAGCCCACTTTGCCCATGCCTTAAAACGTCTCTGCCAGTTATGTCTGGCAACCCGCTCTGCCCTTGGCCACATAGATTTTCATGTCCCCCACCCACTGACTCATTGCTAGTTCAGGCGCGGGGGGGCCAGGGACACCGCTGCGTCCCTGCACACTGGCTCAAATGGTGGGTCACAGTATCCACACTGCTCGCCGCCACTGAAAGGGTGTCATAAAATGGTGGCAAGAACAAAGCCAATCGGTCTAGCTTTGATGAGCTAAAACATGCAAATAGGCACGCACAAGCTCCGTTTAGCTCACTGAAGCCCAAGGCAAGCACAGGCGCTGCTAAGCACATTGAAACCCATGCTCCCTTTAGTCTGGTTTGCTAAATGTTGACTACATTGGCTTGAACTGGGACTTACAGGGCAGGTATTGCATTTGGCAGTCATCTTAGACTGCCAGGCGGTGCTGGTGCCTTGAACTCTCGTTCACCCCTGGGTGCGACGGGGAGGCAGGCGGCAGCCGAACTGTAAATGCAGCTGATAGAGGGTCAAAACCTCAAGGGGACAAATATTTATCTTGGCACTGTATCTGGACAAACCTGGCACTGACTGCATAGCTGTAGAGGCCCTCACATGCACAACGAGAGAGCGATGACCACAGCCACTGGACAAACCTGGCACTGACTGCATAGCTGTAGAGGCCCTCACATGCACAACGAGAGAGAGATGACCACAGCCACTGGACAAACCTGGCACTGACTGCATAGCTGTAGAGGCCCTCACATGCTCAATGAGAGAGAGGTGACCACAGCCACTGGACAAACCTGGCACTGACTGCATAGCTGTAGAGGCCCTCACATGCACAATGAGAGAGAGGTGACCACAGCCACTGGACAAACCTGGCACTGACTGCATAGCTGTAGAGGCCCTCACATGCACAATGAGAGAGAGAGAGAGATGACCACAGCCACTGAAAGGAGGCAATTTTGCGACTGCCGCGCTTTCTGCATAATTATGGATTTACTGCATAATCCAACATCTGCTGTATAGTTTGCAGATTTTAACAAACGGATCAAAAGTTACTAAAAATGAGGCAACACAATGCTGTGCAATGGAAGGCCTTTTTCAAAGGTTGACAGGTCACCTTTGTGTTGGTTGTTGCTGTATTTGGGTGCCAAACGAGTACTAAAGGGGTGAACCTTTGTCCAGATAGTATTAACATGTGTAACAAGCATTTACAATGCAATAGGTCTCGCATTTACGCAAGTTTGAGCTATTGACATTGCAAATAACAATGCCTTTTATTTTAGTTTTAGTTTTTTTAAACATAAATAAAAGGCATTGTCATTTACAATGCCAATAGCTTAAACTGGCATAAATGCGAGACCTATTGCATTGCAAATGCTTGTTTTAGGATACTTCAGTTGTATATAATGTTTTCTAGGTCATATATAAAGTGACAAATGGTCATAACACTTTTTTTAATTATTACTTATAACTTTTAAACATGCTGCACAACATTCACAATGCTCTGCAACACATATTAAAAACGTTAAAGCCAATAGCTCGCTCTAAACACAAGACTTATTGGCTGTGCCAGTGCTTGTTTATTATTATTTCCAGTGCACGGAGCGTCTTTTGTTTTATTTATTGGTTCTTCCATTTATATGCCGCTACTCCAGCTGGTGGTGTCAAATGTCACAAGTAAAAATACAGTGAGAGCTCCCACACAACCTGCCCTGTGTGTGTATATTTAGTCGCCCAAGATGGCATGTGTTTGATCAGACACTGCACCAGTGGCTAGTGTGAGGCGGCTTGTGGCCTACTTTCCCGCGTAGACTTGACACATATTATTTACCCCTGAAAGGCCCTGTTTCGTGTGCTGCTGTGGGAGAGGAAGGCCCGTTTGACAGCCTTGGTTGAGTGCTCTGTTGCCATTTCCTCCTTCTACCCCCCGTTGTCCGTGTTTCAAATTCTCTCCTCCTTCCCCTCCTTGTCTATGTTGCAAATTTCCCCTCACACCTCCCTGTTGTCCGTGTTGCAAATTCTCTCCTCCCACCCCCTTGTACAGGTTGCAATTTCTCCCTCCCACACCCAGATAGTGTTTTTTTTTTTGGCCCAACCGCTGTAAGATAAAAAGTGCCATGACACATGCAGTGCTGGCTGCGTCATAGTGCGTTTTTCAAACTTTACTTTTAGGCATGCTGCTAAGCCAGGCTGCTGTACAACATGGCTAAACAAGCATTGGCATAGCCAATAGGTCTCGCCTTTGGGACCTTATAAGTGTTTAGCTATGCAACAGTTGCATAACTAAACACTTATAAGGTCCCAAAAGCGAGACCTATTGGCTATGCCAATGGTTGTTTTAACTTCTGCAATCTATTGAAGCCTCACGGAGAACATCAAAGCGGCCGTGCGATCGCGATCAAACATCAAAGTGGCCGCGCGGCCGCGAAAGTGAAAGTAATCGCGGTAAAGCGCAACGCGCGCGCCCGCGCACATGCACTGTGGCTCTAGGCTGGCCTGGTAGCACTTTTTGGAGCCCTCACAAAATGTCTCGCCAGACCAGCGCATGCGCTGGGTCAGGCGAGACCTAAGAACATTAGCCAAGCCATTGCTTTTGCATAGGCACCATCTATTGGCATTGCCAATGCTTGTTTTTTTATCCTCACACCACCAGTTATGTCTGGCTACCCGCTCTGCCCTTGGCCACATAGATTTCCATGTTCCCCACCCACTGACTCATTGCTAGTTCAGGCGCGGTGGGGCCAGGGACACCGCTGCGTCCCTGCACACTGGCTCAAATGGTGGGTCACAGTATCCACACTGTTCTCCGCCTCTGAAAGGGTGTCATAAAATGGTGGCAAGAACAAAGCCAATCGGTCTAGCTTTGATGAGCTAAAACATGCAAATAGGCACGCACAAGCTCTGTTTAGCTCACTGAAGCCCAAGGCAAGCATAAATGCTATTTAGCTCACTGAAGCCCAAGGCAAGCACAAGCGCTGTTTAGCTCACTGAAGCCTAAGGCAAGCACTAATGCTGTTTAGCTCACTGAAGCCTAAGGCAAGCACAAATGCTGTTTAGCTCACTGAAGCCCAAGGCAAGCACAAATGCGGTTTAGCTCACTGAAGACCAAGGCAAGCACAGACGCTGCTAAGCACATTGAAACCCATGCTCCCTTTATTCTGGTTTGCTAAATGTTGACTACATTGCCTTGAACTGGGACTTACAGGGCAGGTCTTGCATTTGGCAGTCATCTTAGACTGCCAGGCGGTGCCGGTGCCTTGAACTCTCGTTCACCCCTGGGTGCGACGGGGAGGCAGGCGGCAGCCGAACTGTAAATTTCCGGTCCAGGGAAGGCATGGCTTGACAGTTCGGGCTGGACTGTTCCCATGAGGCACAGGGTCAGACTGATTTGCATATGGCCATGTCTGAACTGGGGTGGCAGAGTGGGCTAAAGAACGGTGATGGATCAAACCCAGATCTGTTGACTGGGTGTGAGTGTTTGATTGGTTCTGATGCTCCGTCCATCACCACCCCTTTTGTACTGAACTGTAAATGCAGCTGATAGAGGGTCAAAACCTCAAGGGGACAAATATTTATCTTGGCACTGTATCTGGACAAACCTGGCACTGACTGCATAGCTGTAGAGGCCCTCACATGCACAACGAGAGAGCGATGACCACAGCCACTGGACAAACCTGGCACTGACTGCATAGCTGTAGAGGCCCTCACATGCACAGCGAGAGAGCGATGACCACAGCCACTGGACAAACCTGGCACTGACTGCATAGCTGTAGAGGCCCTCACATGCACAGCGAGAGAGCGATGACCACAGCCACTGGACAAACCTGGCACTGACTGCATAGCTGTAGAGGCCCTCACATGCACAATGAGAGAGAGTGATGACCACAGCCACTGGACAAACCTGGCACTGACTGCATAGCTGTAGAGGCCCTCACATGCACAATGAGAGAGAGAGAGATGACCACAGCCACTGAAAGGAGACAATTTTGCGACTGCCGCGCTTTCTGCATGATTATGGATTTACTGCATAATCCAACATCTGCTGTATAGTTTGCAGATTTTAACAAATGGATCAAAAGTTACTAAAAATGAGGCAACACAATGCTGTGCAATGGAAGGCCTTTTTCAAAGGTTGACAGGTCACCTTTGTGTTGGTTGTTGCTGTATTTGGGTGCCAAACGAGTACTAATGGGGTGAACCGTTGTCCAGATAGTAATAACATGTGTAACAAGCATTTACAATGCAATAGGTCTCGCATTTACGCAAGTTTGAGCTATTGACATTGCAAATGACAATGCCTTTTATTTTTGTTTTAGTTTTTTTAAACATAAATAAAAGGCATTGTCATTTACAATGCCAATAGCTTAAACTGGCATAAATGCGAGACCTATTGCATTGCAAATGCTTGTTTTAGGATACTTCAGTTGTATATAATGTTTTCTAGGTCATATATAAAGTGACAAATGGTCATAACACTTTTTTTTAATTATTACTTATAACTTTTAAACATGCTGCACAACATTCACAATGCTCTGCAACACATATTAAAAACGTTAACAAAGCCAATAGCTCGCTCTAAACACAAGACTTATTGGCTGTGCCAGTGCTTGTTTATTATTATTTCCAGTGCACGGAGCGTCTTTTGTTTTATTTATTGGTTCTTCCATTTATATGCCGCTACTCCAGCTGGTGGTGTCAAATGTCACAAGTAAAAATACAGTGAGAGCTCCCACACAGCCTGCCCTGTGTGTGTATATTTAGTCGCCCAAGATGGCATGTGTTTGATCAGACACTGCACCAGTGGCTAGTGTGAGGCGGCTTGTGGCCTACTTTCCCGCGTAGACTTGACACATATTATTTACCCCTGAAAGGCCCTGTTTCGTGTGCTGCTGTGGGAGAGGAAGGCCCGTTTGACAGCCTTGGTTGAGTGTTTTGTGTGCCTTGAACAGTACCATCGAAGTCAATCCAGTGCTTGTCCACGGCGGAACACCCTACCCTCCGCAGAGTGCTAAGGGTGGGGTCGGTGGCTCCCTTGAACTTCTTCCCCTCGGCGCATTCGTGGTAGTAGTCCCGAAGCAGTCCCAGGGTGCGGCGATAGAGTTTGTCCACGGTGGCAGGCGGGGAGGCTTCCGGTACCAGGAAGCGCGGAGACTCCGCAGTCGGGCTACAGGGGCTGGAATTGGAGTCCGAGCTGTAGCCATCACTACACCCGTAGTCCCCTTCCCCGAGCGGGGGCGTGGCCCTCCGCAGCACACGTTCAGCTGCAGCACGGCGCTCCTCTTCGCTCCTCCAAGAAGGCAGCTGCTGTTCAACATGGCGGCGGCGGTTTGTGGCGGGTGTCCACCGCGGGCACGGAGCAGATCGCCATGACGTATTTGCTCGTGCTTTTCTCTGCCGAGCCACTTGGACGGCCTCGCCTCGCAATGGGTTTCTTGTCTTTATGGGGCCATGTGTTTGGCCCCATAAAGATAGGAAACTTTTTGCGACTAACGCAAAGCAGGCCAGGCCGTCCAAATGTGCCGGCTCAGAAAGCCAAGCAAATACGTCACCAACACCTCTTTTCCAATGGCTGGCCACTGTTTAGCATAAACGGTGACTCCAGCCAATGGAAAAGAGGGGCGGGGCTTAATGCCCCTTACAGAAATACCCACATCTCATTAAATCGAGACTGCGCATGCGCGCAGGCGAGACCTAAAAATGATAATAAGTAATACTATCACAAAATATGCCACATTGTGCCGCATTCTTGTTGCACTATTTAGTCAGCCCTGCCACAAAAGTGTTGCTCCATTCCGCATAATTCCAGTGTCCCTAGATATATATGACTGAGGGAGCATGCTAGGATTAGAAAAAATTATAATTAGAAAAAAATCCTTCGGCAACCTATTAATTCCACAGAACATCAATCGCTCATTCTAGTATGTATGCGGCCCAGACAGCAAGGCTTGATCCACTTTTTATGACTATTACTTGTTTATCCTCACAGATATGTTCATGCAATGCATTGAAAATTCACATAACATGTTGTCATTCCAGCAATATACATAAGATGAAAAACTCATTATTACAATGTTATAACACTTCATTTGGGTCAAACATGTGAGAAGTGTATTTTCTCCACTAACATCTCAAACCCTTATCCATTCTTCCACCAATATTTCAACCAACCAATCATTTACTCCTTCATTCACACACAATCCTTAGTTCTTCTTAATTACAAATCTCCACAACAACTGCAGAATGGGTCTTCAAATAAACACTTTAAATGCATCTTGAGATATTTCCCATATTATTCAAACATGGATCATTACCAAATTCACCATAAATCTACAGTCCTCATCAATGTTCCCTCTAATTTTTTTCCTCTGTACGCGGCAGTGTAAGATCTCTGTGTGCGGCAGACAAGTCTATGTGCCTCAAGCAAATGATCATGCTTGTGAGCGTTGCGCTCAGTTATAGATCGGTTGCCAGGGGATATTTCTTCTAATGATAGTTGTTGCCCTGCCCCAGGAACCACAATCCTATTACCAGGGGGTCCTATTTTGTTGTATATTATGAGGGAGCTATACATGCTTTGAGGTCTCTGAACACTTTGAAAAAATATACTTTTGAGGTTCACCTAAAAACGAATTTATTATTCAAGGAGATCGGATTCCATATTTAGCTTTTTTACATATAGCTCTTTGGTTTTGCACCTCAGGTCACTTCAGAGCGCTTTGGCACATTGGAAAGAAACATTGAGGAAACAACCCACAGAAGAGGACCCTACCAGAGGAACAAATGTCAGAGGAAGAAAAGGTTTGCACTAGTGCAAATTAATGGAGCTAAGGTGTTTTACACCCATGTTTTTAGCTTGATGGGGAATGGAGCTAACAGAATTTGCTCAGAGGTATGTCATATTAAGTTATTTGTAACCAGGGAACAAAGTGAAGGAATGGGTGTAGGAGAGTAGGGTCTGCTATCCTATGGTCACCCCAAATTTTTGCTTTTTGCTTCACTGGTTTTTGACCTATTGAGGCTGTGGGCCTGCCAATCAGACCCCCAGCCTGCTGTTCTCTCTACTAAATTAAAACTATGCACCCTAGGTGCATAACCAATTGGAAGTGGATCACCCTGTCAGCCCCTGTACCAGTGTACACTAGGTACCCAGGGCATTGGTGTACCCAAGGCCTGCCAAGGGCTGCAGCATGTATTATGCCACCCCAGGCTTGGCCTAACAATCTGACACAACTGGCTGATCACTCAGCTGGGGTAAGTTGGTGTAATCACCTCTTACTTAGGTGTAGTATACCTATACCTAACCTTAAATGGGACACCTGGTAACCTATAAGTCACTCCTATAGCAGGCCTTAACAATCCTGAAGGCAGAGTGCTTGGTTCCATGTGAGATGGTGCTCTGGCATGAGCTGAGCCTGTCTGCAGTGGTCGGAACAACTTCCTTCTACTGTTTCCAGATATCGTCATACCATATACTCTTAAGTGCATTATGAACCTCGCGGTTAAATGCTATCTTTGGTTTGGCTTTATCAAAACATGTCGAGTAAGGTGTCATACGAATTGGAATACTAACCCCTCGCCAATTCTGGCGACGGGGTTAGCATTCCACCCTTCTAGAGGGACACGACATGTACAGTACCTGAAACCCGGGTAAAATCAGACATAGCCTCAGCTCCACAAAATGGATGCTGCCACCACAGACACAAGTCTGCCCTCCTGCTGCTGGGAGTCCTTCCAGCTTGGGAGGTGTGGACAAAGGGTTTCCTGCCAGGGGAGGTGCGTGCACCACCCCAGACAGGATTTTGTGTATTGGTCAGGTAGGGCTTGAAAGAAACCAGACATGCCTGTGGCTCACAAGGAGCCTCGGTGCATATGCCAGTTCAAACCGGTCCTGGGGCACACCAGTCCCGGGCCTGGGGCGAGCTGGACAAAGGATTGGGGGTGTAACCACCCCCCTTCCTGGTCCCACCCATAGGGAGGGACCTAGCAGGTAGTCCGGCCCCTAGAATCCGAATAAAGGTAGGAGCTGTGTCCTAAGACTTCAGACATCCTGGAATCAACTTGAAACTAAGAAGAAGACGGGAACTTCGACATTCTGCTGCACAGAAGACTGAAGAAAATCTCCCCTGTGGTCAGGGAGTGACCACCTTGCTAACGCAAGCACCATCCAGCGAATCAACGTCTGCTTTGCCGCCGCCTCCCGCCGGAGCCCGAGCCCAGAGACTGACAAGACCTGGACCTCCAGACCTCTCACCGCCCGATCCACAGTCCCTGCAAAGAGGAGACCCGTGGAGGCACCGAGACACGTGGAGCCAGCCATCTTGAAACGACTACGACAAGCTGACCAGTGCAACAACCGAGGCTCCCTCCAAGTTGTGCTTTGGGTCCTGAGAAGCCCAACCCTCGAGCAGCATCTGCACCAAAGGTGAGCCCTCCAGCATCTCCACGATCTGCGTGGGGCCCTTCTGCATTTTGCCACTCGACGCGCCTAACCGGTTGCTGGCCCGTTGGCTAGTGGCCATCTTGGCGACGAAATCTACGACAAACACCGCTGGTCTGGTTGCTCCAGACTGGCCCTTGCTCCCCTCCAAAGGAGCAATCCCTCTGACCTTGCTGGTCAGAACCAACAGCTGATTTCCGAATCCTCCTGCAATTGCTTTTGCCAAGGCTTGTTTGCTTCGATCAAGTCGCCGACACCGCCGACAGCGAGAGCCTGCGTGGGACAGCTCGTGAGCCGACTCCTGGACGTCGTCGACCTTCAGGGACCACGTGGCTGCGGAGACAAGCTACCCCTCCTCACCTGTTTGCACCCGACATCGCCTGGTACCCACCTGGTGCCACGCTGGTCACTGGCTAGTGACTGTGAACACTGTCCCCTCTGCTTACAGGTCTTCAACATCTCCGATCCACTCTTGGATCCACTGCATCTCTCCCGGACCGACCGCCTGCAGCATCTTTGTCTTCAAGCTCCACGGAACAGATAGAAGAAACCCGACGCACTTTGAGGCCTATGCACCCGCTTCCTGTGGGTGAGGTTAAGCTGGCACTCCGGTGCCCATGTGTAGTAATACATCTCTAGTGCCTGTGTTCCAAATCTTAAGTTCCTAGTCAACCCGGAAGATTCCTTTTGCAGTAACTTTGTACTTTTTACGCACCCATTGAAACCTATGGGAGCACGCGTGTGACTATTTGCTCTGCACACGCCACCCGTGGACCTCCTGGTCACTAACTGACGTTAGCTCCTTGTAGGCCCAGCGATTCCAGAGGCCCTAGGCCTTTTCCCTTTTCTGTTCGTGGTACTTATACCACTATTTTAGTATATGGTTTGAGTGGCCACCAGGGCCTATCCATATAAAGTGCAACTTCTGTGTATTCTGTGATAATCTTGTTTGACGATTTGTGCTCCTGTGCTCATAAAGAGACTAGGGGTTACTTTGAGAAATAAATACATATATATTTTGAATATATATCTGTGTGGTGTCCTTTCATTGGTATAAAAGGGGGTTACTATTGGTAAAACAGCTGGCTTAACACGCATCACGAGTTTAGCCTCAAAGACTGCTTAGCCTACGCTACCACTAGGGCAGCTAGTCCCAAAAGGTTGACTTACAACCACACCATAAGGGTTGCTTGGCATGGTACAAGGTGATCACTTTAATTAGTGAGCATCATATACCAGGCCAACTTCTCACAATGGGACTTTCAAAGCCAGGCAGAAACAGACCATTGTTCATGGATAATTCTGCTTACGTGAAAAATAGTTTTCGTATATAAATGGAACAAACTGATTTTGCACAACGTATGCTGCTCTCATGACAGTATAAGGAGCAAACAGATCGTGCCTTAAATTCTCTTTCACTATTCACAATTTAGAAGTCGACCAAATTGTAATTGACTTGTTTGTCATTAAATAAACTCAACCAAAAAAAGAGCACGTTTATTTTAAAGTATTTTTGCCTTTGTGCAAAAACATGTATGTGATCTGTTTACCCAAGCAAAAAAATTAGTGCAAAAATCATTTACACCATATTTTGCACCAGTGTAAATGTAATCTCACTTCTGCGGCAGAGGCGAGAGCAGAGTAATAATTTGGGCACTGGCGGGTCTGATATGAACTCCTTTATGGGATTTATTCATTCTCCCAGCTTAGGTCTGTGTTGTTGTTCGTGTCTTCTTAACCCCTTCGGTGCTCATGACGGAACGGTTCCGTCATGAGCCACGGTTGAGCTGTGCTCATGACGGAACCGTTCCGTCATGACCACGCCCGCGCAACAAACCGTCAGCACAGCGGCGGAATTTGCGCAGCATGGAAGGGGTTAACATGGGTTGATTGGAAGCATACTCACATTGGACAGGGAGACAAAACGAACTGTTCAATTTTTTGGCAAAACCCCGCAGGAACTATGAGAGAATATAGCGCCTGGAATACCTCATCAGGGCTGAATGTAAACGGCCATTCAGCTGAGCAGTCCCTCGTTGGCGGGCTTTTCAAGGAGCTCATTGTCTGGGGACAGAGAATGGGGGGCTGAAGGTCATTTTCACTATAAAGGGCTTTTCCCCCTCCTTTCTATCTCTATATGTCGATGTTCGAGCACACCAGACACTGGTCGTACTCCGAAGCCTTATTAACCAATCCATTGCCAAGGAACCCCCATCTGCTGTGGCAAACACACAATACATGCCCCTGACAGCTATGGATACCCTACTCAAAGAACTGTTGGATCTTAAAAACTCAATCACCTCGGCACTTAATGCAGTCTCTGCCAATACTCTGGAAGTAACACATTAACAGGGGGGGGGGGGGGGGCGGAGGGTCAGGGGTGATGAAGCACACAGACCCCAAAGGTATGAACTCTAAACAGTGAGGGGTGCTGTTCCTAAAAGGGAGACGGGGTGGAGTTGCTCCTATAAGGAGCAAGCGCCCTCGCACTCCCCGAGATGTGTCGTGCTTCATCATAGGGCAGCTCCTCGTTGGGTCGGAGCTGCAATGCCCAATGGGCCCGCAGGGGGGGGGGCTCTTTGCCGGAGATCTTTTACCTGTATTCTTGGCCGTAGATGAAACGGGTGTGTGGTGTTACATACAGAGGGGAGTAGTGTGTGGGAAACGTGTACGTTTCAAAATAACTATGAGAACCAGCTTTAATGAGTGGGTTCCATGTCCCGATTTAAAACCTAGCCTGCTCGCATGAAGAGATTCTAATAGTATCGTCAAGCATTTAAGTGAGAATAATGGTTAACGTGTTTCATTCCCAATATGGTCTTAAAGATCGTGGCATTTCATTAGGACCTAAAACCCTACTAGCTTCTCAGAGGCGGGTGGTTCACCTCTAAGTGCAAGGATTGGAGACCCTACCCCCGCCAAATACACCATCTGCAACAAGGGTCCTCCCGAGTGCCCTGGGTGGAGACAGGGGAGCACTTTAAATCCAGACCGGTTTATTGAAGTGCTAGCGCTCTATGGGTAAAGCTGGGCGGCTCGCCCATTTCTCTCCCCCTCGCCCCCAGCCCCCGAGAAGCAGGACCCAAGGAGGAGGTTGCGCCTCCGTCTTAACTGCCAGCAGTGCAGGGATAACGGGTGATGCGTCATCAGGATGTTTCTGAACCTTCGAGCCCTGACAAACACCTGCAAGTCCCATCTTGCTGTCAATAGAGACTCGAGCACGAGCTCGCTCCTGGGGGGGACAAACACATGGGTCCTCCCTCCCCATCACCATATGGAGGCACAGGGGGAGACTTCACAGGTACACAAATCTGAAATAAAATGCTAAAACGTGATTCTGCATAAATCTGTCGTGCATATATGAGTGCGTATATATTTATGTGTGTAGTGGTAGGAGAGGGTCCAGGGGGCTTCGAGCCCCCTGGAAGGGGTGATCGAGACACCTCCGGACTGGTCAGTCCAGGACTGAGGGGGGTGGAGCGTGAGGTGGAGAGAGCAGTGGACACCGGATAAAAGGAGACAAGGGAACCGAAGGACAGAGGGAGAGAGGGTGGGCTGTGCAGGTGCAATAGAAGGAAGACTGAGGAGGAAGCAGGGAGACCGAAGAAATCAGGAGGGGGGGGGTGGGGAGCGGAAGGCCTGCCGGAAGGAGCGGGGCAGATTGTGAGGAGAGCGAGAGGGAAATAGCAGGACAAAGTAAACCGGATATAGGGTGATGTGGTCTTCCTTGGGGAGGCGAGCAAGTGAGGAAGGAAGGAACAGAAGGGCGAGGGAAAGGGACCGCAGAGGGAAAGAACGGGAATCTTAGACGCAGGGACAGACAGACAGCGAAAGCATCTTTAGACCCCTAAATATCCGACTACGATCTCTGCGGCTCCAGAAGCCTGGGTGAGATTTCCCCTCATCACTTGACAGGAGCGGAGAGGTCAACAAACGGCGTTAGGACCACGGGACCTTTGAAGCAGGGCGGCCACACGTCCTTCAAGACATGGGGACAAAAGGGCCTTGGATCTGGGGCAGGGTGCTGCTCTCCTGAGCAGGCTGTCCTAAGGAGTGGTACTCGGAGCTTCAAAATAGAGCCTTAGGACCTGCCCATCCTCTTTTTCACCTCCAAGGGCTTCTCTGCCACTTACCAATGCACCCGACACCTAAGCCTGCCTGCCCCGTGTTACCCTAGAGAGTTAGGAGGCAAACCCAGAAAAGGGGGAAGGTTAGACAAAGGGGGAATTCACCACCCCTGTGCAGCCACTCCTTTAAAAAGAAAAAAAGAAAAAAAAACGCCACAAAGCTTATGTGTGCTATGGTGAGACCGGGGCTCCAACGCTGCCTTTGGAAGAAATAAAAAACCCAAGGATGTTTGACTCCTCACACTGCCACGCCTTTAAAAAAAGAAGCTGGGGAGGGGCACCGCCACTATATTTTTTGGGTTGAGCCGGGGCAGCACATGCGCTGTGCTGCAACGCATGCGATATTGTGGTACGAACTTGAAGCTCTGCCCACTCTGCTCATTTTTAGGTCTTGTATATACTTTAGTACAGTTATTATATACTTGTATGTGTATGTACTTTGTGGACTCTGAAGATCAGCCCTAGAACTTGTCTGCTTCCGCTTAGGGACTTTGTTTTCTGTTCAACTGCCTCGATTTAACGATCTTGATAGAAAATGACCAGCAGAGGTCAGTAAAATAGCAGAATTGCTTTAGCATTCTCTAGATTCCAGTCCATAGAAATGGTCTTCCACAAGCACCTGTAGACAATTTTTTTTCAATTCTTGTATTTTCAGTGATATGACCTCCGAAGCCTCTGATTTTACATCAAAAACGGAGCTTTGGACTATACCATTTCCAACTGAAAGGCAATATTTCTTTCCATGTGTTCCCATACCTGGCGTGTGACGCAGTTTGGTGCTCACTTTCGCTCCATGTTAAAGAACAGTAGATGTTTCCGCACCCAGGCTAATGTGCTGCATAGCTCAATACACACAAGGTCCCAATGGCGAGACGGATTGCATTGCAAATGCTTGCTTCCATTGGCTTGTGTGATTGTCCTTTGGAAACTGGCTTTTCATTGGTCAAGAGGCTTAGTAGTACCGCCGTGTCTCAATTTGTAACCTTCCATTGCGACAGCCCCGGTTACATGCGTCGTTACTCGGTAGGCTTTAATTACAGCCTCCGAGCACTATTTTGCTAAATGGTTTTCTGCCCTGCTGCTGCAGGCACGTCAATCTCTCTTGCAACACTTTTTTTTTTTTTTTCAATGGCAGGCCCTCCCCTTTCTTTAGACACAGCTGACTCAGGGACAGCCGACATTATTGTGAAAACGGGCATGGGGCACTTTTACAAAAAAAAGCATTGCTTTGTCATCTTGACAAAAATACTTTTTTTGTGCGCCCATTCAAAAAAGAGAAACGCGCTGGGAGCTGCAGAAAGGAAATAAAAAAAGGAAAACTTTACTACTCCTCTTCCCCGACTCAGCAGGGGAGCCAATACTATAATATTCACTGCATTAGGGAAACTCGTCCCATAATGCTTTGCAGGGCCCTTTATTCAAAATACATTTGTGCCCATAACTCAGCCTGTGGTGGTCCTGGTAGGATAGGGCCACCACAAAATCATTCCGCGCGGCGCGCTTTCCCTTCATAGGTTATCATCTGGGTCCTCACCTTAAGTTGGGGTGGGACCCCAAAATAATCACCTTTCCCATTGTCAGATGAATTTTAAATCCATGCTTCCATAGTTGAAGCTAATGCTTTATAGCTGGGAAGATGTGTTAAAGGTAACTTTGTCCTTCGTTTAGATGTGCTGTGTTTAAAAGTGGTGCAGCTACGTGGCATGGGGCACTTTTACAGAATAAAAGCATTTGTTTGTCAACTTGACAAGCAGTTTGTTCTTTTTTGAAGGTGTCGTATTTGCATTGTCATATACAATGCTGATAGCTCAAATTCTCGTAAATGCAAGACTTATTGCATTGCAAATGCTTGTTAAGTGTTATGGGGGTACAACAGCCCCCCACAAACTTCTGGGCTCTATAGAACATGACCTCAGGAATATTTGATCATATTTTTGAACTTCCCCAAAACTGGAGCTTTGCTCATCAGCTTGGGCATGCAGGGAGCCTTTGTGGTTGGTGTTATGGTTGCATTATGTAGTGCAAGGAAAAGAAAGTCTCTGCAATGTCTGTCAACAAGCATTTGAGTAATTTACAATCAAATCAACATTAAATAATGTTCAATCATTCCTTTACAAAACCATAATTCTTGTCTTTTATATATTTACAGTGTTAATTCAAGATTTGGGTTACTGTTCCTATTGAGACACGACTAGTGTCCAGAGAGAAGGTGGGTGAAGATATGAGTTTCTAGGTTCTATTTTCTCAACATGAGACAATCACAAGTTTTGTCTCTTATTGCCCTCACACTTCCCAGGGGATGGCATGCTTCATCATTGGGCGCTGATCCTCGTAGTGCTGGCGCTGCAATGCCCTACGGGTCCACAGAAGGGTCACTTTAGCAGAGATCTTTCTTTTTTTTTTTCGCCATATGAGTGAGGGTGCGAGTCGTAAGAGGGGTCGTGAAGGGTGAGTGTGTGAATGAGTATTTAAAACTGGCTAGGGGATACCACAATTATTTTTTAATGTGTTAGTTCCCCTGTCAGAGTAAAAAAAAAAAAAAACATAGGTTGTTGTTACTAGCGGGGTAATAATGTACCCTAGTAACTAAAAGGTCGACATGTTTCGTGCCCTGTGGTGGTCAAAATGATCCAACTGTTTTTTTTCCTCTGACAGGGAAACCAATACATTAAAAAAATTGTGCTGCATTGGATAAGGAGGAGAAGGCACTGCCAGGCTATATTTATTAATAACGACCTGCTGCTACTCACTAGCCTTGCGTCGGCGCACAAACAGGAGGTCTAGTGCCCCTCACCAGCTGTGCCCCATGGCGTGGTCTAGTACGGGATTTGTGGTGGTAGTGTACTCTTTCAGAACAGAATCCTAGGTCTAGACTATTCTTAAACATTACTCTCAGTGCAGCACACAGGAAATGTTTGGAGAAGTTAAAACATTTCTTTATAATAGTGCCTGCCTCAAAGAGGCATTCATTTTTAAGTGAAGCCCAGTCTGGCTATCTCAGTAAACTGGAATATGTGTCAAAGTACAGGCGCTTGCGTTAAACTGCCGACGTTACACCCAAGTACCACTCCCTTGACACAAAGCAGCACAAAGCTCTATTTACTTAGAGGTGGGCGCCTTTCATGAGTGAAATGCTTTTTGAGCAGGAATGTAAATACCTTTGTAAGACTTCCTGCTACTTTGTGTCACCGTGCCGGCTCAGGGCCACACTATCAGTAAACATGCCTCTTGGTTTCCGTTAAACATTCTCGGCTGTCAAATTACGATATACAGTGTTTTTATGAGCAAAATCAATATGGAAAGAATTTCGACTTTCCCATTTACCAGAATGCCCCTTGGAAGGCGAGGCTGCGGGACAATTGACCGTGCCTTAAAACGTCTTAGTACAGCAGGTGAGTTACAAATGGGTTCTAGCAGTTTCAGTTGCGTTTGGAAACATTATAACTCGCTTGCCGCCTGGCCTGATGAATTGGGATCACCGCCTAAAGTATCGAAGGAAGTAAGAAACCTCGGAATGACCATGGACAACAAGCTGTCGATGAATGCCCAAGTGGACAAACTAGCAAGATCAAGCTTTGTCACTATAAAAACGCTGCAACAAATGTTCCCTCATTTGGGATTTCCACACCAAGTCCAAGCCACCATCTCCCTTGTTCTGTCCAAACTCGATTACACCAATAGCCTCTACCACGGATCACCTTTAACGACCATGAAAAGATTACAACGGATTTAGAACTCTGCTGCCTGACTACTCTTGCATCTCACCTGCCTTGAAAGCCCTGCATTGGTTACCGGTTGGCAGAATATCCACGTTCAAGCTGCTTTGTATCACCCACAAAGTAATGCATGGAGTGGGACCGCTCTTCATCAGGAATAAAATCACCAAACACATACAACAAAGGAGCCTCTGGTCTAAAGGGGCACCTCGCCTCAAAATCCCAAGATACAAGAAAAAAACCATGGGTGGCACATCCTTCTCTGTTCAAGCAGTGAAACTATTGAACTCTTTACCCCCCCCAACATAAAATCCACCGACAACCACCTTATCTTCAGAAAACTACTCAAGAATTAGCTCTTCCCCACATGAGCACCATACGCAAACAGACATTTACAGCATATCCCTCTGTATATAGGCATTTATTTTCACTATAGATATGTACCTATCTTTGTGTATTGCTTTGTGTAAACATGTACAATAATTATCTTGAAAAAAAAAATCATCTTTGGTCTACATGTACTTGCTTCCATTGTGCATCTATGTACCTCCATGTACTTGGATCTGTGTGTCTTTTACTTTTCTCCTGAAAAAGCATATCCAATGCACTACCCTATTTCTCATCCTGTACCTCTATCAATATATTCAATCTACATATGCATCTATATACTTTCAATGTACTTAAGGATCTATAGATTTATCACTTTCTTCTAATTTGGCATTTCCAATGCACTACCCTATTTCCCAGCCTATACTTCTCTCAATAGATCTTCTACCCCAACTTTCTGACTCATCTCAAACTACTTTCTACTACTCTTTGCAATGCACTACCCTATCTCTCACCCTATACATCTACTCTCTCATTTATCCCAAACCCCACACCACTACTATGACCCCCAAAATAACCCTTTCTAGACTCTCTCCTACTCTACCCCTCCTTGCATCATCTGACACCTCTTTTACTATACCGATCCCCAAAACAAGCCTTTCTAAACTCTTCCCTCTGACTCCTCCCCTCCAAAAACCCTTTTTACTCATCCAAAAGCCTCCTCCTACTGCTATGACCTAAATAAATAAAAATAATATATATAATATATTTAAAAAAAAGAAAAATCCTTCACTCTATCCCTCCACCATCCTTTTCAATCAAAATACCGGACTAACATGTTCACTTCTCAAATTCCATATTCCACTATACTAACTCATCACTAATCCTTTATGGGTTTCAGAGTAGCGTGCTACTCACCAATAAAGCGATTCAACACCCGATCAGGGTTACAAGCGCTATATAAATGCAAACCTTTTGTTCCCTTTTCTTCCCCTCCCCAACCCTTCTCAATCCAAATAACTGACTAACATATCCACCACTCAAATTAATTTCATGTTTCACCATACTAATTCAACACTAATCCTTATGGGTTGCGGAGTAGCGTGCTACTCGTCAGAAAAGTGCTTCAACACCCATCAAGGATAACAGGTGCTATATGGATGAAAACCTTTCTTCCCCTTCTATCCGGCCGCTATCCTGCTCACTCCAAATAACGGACTAATATCCACCACTCAAATTACTTTCATATTTCGCCATACTAATTCACCACTAATCCTTTATGGGTTTCCGGAGTAGCATGCTTCAACACCTCATCAGGGGTAACAAGTACTAAATACAAACCTTTTTTCCTCTTTTATCCTTCTGCTATTCTTCCGAATCGAAATAACGGACTAACCTATCCACCACTTAAAAGTTACTTGCATGTTTCACTATACTAACTCAACACTAATCCTCTATGGGTCCCGGAGTAGCGTGCTACTCGCCAAAAAAAGCACTTCAACGCCTCGTCAGGGGTAGTAAGCGCTATACAAATGCAATTACATATGGAGTTTGAGACAAGCTGTGAATTGCTAGCATGAAATTCCATTTGTTTCAGTAGCACCTTGGGACTAGTTATTGGTGTCCAATGGCGTCTCCTGGCATTTTACTTTAACTCACAAGGTTTTCTTTTCCTTCTTTTACACATTAGGGCCAATGAGCAAAACAAATCTGCTTCAACCAAATCCAGTGTAAATCATTTGGAACTGGGAAAGTTACCAATTCTTCCCAATTTTCAGATACAATGCTTTGTGTCAGACTCGTGTCCCCGGCTCCGAAGACACAGGGCAGTCTTTGGCCACCTGTTCATCCCTTGCAACAGTGACCTGGGCAATGAGGCTACCAAGGTACCCGAGTGTGGTGATACTGCCAGCTCCTCACTTAGCCCGTTTCACACCCACTCAGGACTGGTTCTTAGGATTGGTGGATACTGCAACTCTAGGTGCTGTTTAATGTTGTATCACACCATCAGTGCATTAACAGTCGTGAACCCGAAAGATTTCCTTGTAATCCCAAAACTAAAAATAAAAAAAAAAAAAAAAAAAATTAAAAAAAAAAAGGTGCCTTCGAAGGGATGGCTCATGGCTTGAGTGACATGGAGACCGAGGCTCTTCCTGTTGTGTCTGATGAGAAGATCTCCATAGTTTAACGGTCCATTGTGGACTCTACCTGGGCAGACACTCGTAACCCGAGGTTGTCCCCAAGACATGGTAGAGAAACATGACCATCTCCACAGTGTAACTGTCCATCCTGGATACCACCTAGGCAGACACTCGTATCCCAATGCTCGCACTATCGGATGGTCGAGGGAACATGACCAGCTAGAATGGTGGGTGGCGCCATAGGTGGGCGCACCCAGAACTCCCAAAATTCACATGTTGATGTAGAATTAGCTAATCCACTCCAGGTTTTTTGCTACGTGTGGTCCTAATAATCCCATTTCAAATTCAGGAGTGCTAGGGCCATAATGTAAAGAAAAACCTGGACCAGCTTAACTTAGCTACTCACTGGACTTGCGAAACGCACAACCTCTGTGCAACTTAGAAAAAGTGAGGTGTCCTGGGAATCTGTTGCACTTTTAGGAGGGGAGTCAAGTGTACTGGGGCAGGGGTGAGTGGGTGGGAGGGGGGGGGGCGTCCTGCTAGATCACTGCCATGATTTCCACAATCAACCCCCAGGGATTGCCAGTGTTTGGACAAACTGCAAGTGTTCCCCCACCACCTTTTGTGTGTTTGATGTACTGCCCTAAGAGCGCCAGGTATGCAGACACATGGGTTCCAGGCTCACGGTGCCACTAGAATCAAGCTACACCAATTTGACGAGCCCCAATCAGGGCTAAACTAGTCCTGGGCTACTTGTCTTCTGGTTCAGGGAGGACCTGGCTTGGTAGTTCAGGGTGGAACGTTTCAATTGGAGCAGGGTCAAGACTGATTGCATATGACTGGTTCCAAGCTGAGGTGGCATGTTGGACAAAAGAACAATGGGTTGGAGTGATACCCCGAGCGATTGCCAGTGGCTAGACTTTTTGCAAGTACCTCCTATCACCTATTTGCGTTTGAATATTTCCTAAACAGGTCTCAATTACGAGTGGCAGATCAAATTGCAAGCCTGTGCAAACCATTGCTTGCATGGGTGTCGCAGCTTGGAGAAGCTATTAAAATAAGTACTAAAGCCTGTAGGTTATGTTCCATTTTTGAGCGGTGTTATTTGTTGCATCAGCCATAGTGGGTAGCAACCCCCTCCACCTCAGCGTTAGTCTGATAAAGAGGAAGTACCCCATGGGACAATGAAGGGGAGCCCAGGCCGGCGGGCGCAGTTTGCCATGTAGAGTGGAGGGCTCATAGGCCCCCCTGAGGATAATGGACCAGGAAGGGGTGCTGCTCTCCCCAGGGGAGTCAGAATTCCTAGAGTCTAGGACTAGGACAGATCTGTTTATTTCTTGTTTTTCAAAGTTTCCTAATCAATAACGGTCCTTCAATCACATGAGGTTTATATATTCTTTCCTCCTGGTTGAGGAATTACCAGGTAATTAGATTGTTTTTTTGTATTTGTGATCCTCCGTACTCGAGAGCCACTGTGCAAAGTGGCACAAAGCTAGGACATTTAGCTGGGAGAGACCGGTCCACGCGTCCCATTGCACCAGAGAGGTGCTCAAGACGGTTAAAGGAGCCAACATCCCGCCAGAAGGGCGAGAAGAAAGGGGTGTTAGGTGAACCAGCCAGTTATTATCAGATTTTAAACGCAAGACCCGTTAGAAGAGGGAGAGATGCTGTAATGTGTCTTTGGTACATGGTCTAAAGTGCCTGCTTAAGTGAGGAGAAACAAAGCGGTGCCTGTAGAAGTAAGGGCCGATGGTTCCTGGACCAGGAGAGGAAGGGGTGATCCAGAGCTTTAAGTGGGTCGGGTCCCAGTGGGTCTCAGGACCGGCAGTAATTAAAAACAGACATTGAAAAGGGTCCCTATATTCATGTCTTTAACTTTACTGGCAAACACGGACCGAATCCTGAACAATGAATGCAATAAACGTTAACGCGTTCCATATCCGCGATTTAGTTCCTGTTTCTATTTCGCATTTTACTTAATCTTGCATTCCCCTTAGCGGAGGAGCCGCCGCGGCTTAATGCAGAGGCTGAATAGCACTAGTTCTTTTTTCCGGCATCTGCCCATGCCGGGTAGGGCTGCGCACCTGCTGCGGATGACGGCCACTCCTGCTATTCTTACGGTTAGGTCTCTATGTCCCCTGAGGGTGGAGGATTATTAGCACATGCACTTTAAATGGATGACACACCATGCTGCGTCGGAAAGACAGGAAATTAGGCCACCTAAGTAGCTTGTTTTGACATATATGGTCTTAAATTCCATGTTCATAGTGTTCGAATGGGGGGGCCTGGCTTTGGCGCAACCTAAAATGGCCGCCTAGCGGGGTATCTCTGACGTACCGCGGAACGGTAAGTGGCATTTCGGACGCTGATTTTTCCAGGAGGTTCGAGATTGCAGGAGAATGAACAGTGATGCTGCCGTGCTGTTTTTGCAGCGAGTTTCCTTTACTGTTTTTACTGATCCAGAGTGCTCCTCCACAACAGCTGCCATTTTATATCTGGTTTCCTGCTGACAGAGTTTAACTGCCTGCAATGCTCTTTGGGGAGCGCCTGAAGTAATGTTGCTTTCAGCAGACTTTTACATTTATTTTTGATAATGAAGGCTTTGTTGTGACTGACTTTCTGGAGCCTCAGGGGAGTTGCCCTTTATTTTGAAGAGAATATTTAATGTTGCAATGCTTTATGTAATGTGCCCTTACTTGTCCTTTATAACACTGCTCTAAGGCTAGAAATGTTTGTACTGTTATTGTTCTGATATTTTGGCACATGAGCAGTTTTTAGGTCTCGGCTAGCGAAGGCTGCGCTTGCGCAGTCTCGCTCGCGAGAGAGAATGACTTGGAGAAGAGGGGCTTGAACCCGCCCCTCTTCTCCCCTGTTCTCCATTGGCTGGCCTCTTGAATGCTGGCCAGCCATTGGAGAAGAGGTCCGTCACTCCTAACAGGCCCCGTCCTTTTCAGATTCGGGGCGTGTTTTTTTCAACTTTTCAAATTATCTCCTCCAGCCAATGGCAAGAGGAGAGAAAAGCAAAACACGCCCCCGAATCCGGAAACGCCGCGGCCTTTCTCCGAGGCATTTCTGCTTCGCCTCGGAGAAAGGCAGTGGTGTGTCATCCCCGTCCACTTTATTTCTGCTAATGAAGGTTTTGTTGTGACTGACTTTCTGGAGCCTCAGGGGAGTTGCCCTTTATTTTAAAGGGAATATTTAATGTTGCAATGCTTTATATAATATTGCCTTGCTTGTCTTTTATAACACTGCTCTAAGGCTATACATGTTTGTATTGTTCTTGTTCTGATATTTTGGCTCATGAGCAGTTTTTATCTTGCCTGCTGGTGAGCATTAGGAGTTACTTTCTACTAAATCTTCCTCATCTGAATAAGTGTATAAATATTACTTCAGTGGGAAATACTGGCATACTGTAGTTCTCATTTCTATGAGAAAATTACGGAAGCCACATTTTGTTTTTCTTTCCTAAGGCTCACTCCTCTGCTGGATTAAGTGCTGAATCTGCTGTCTCTGCTTCAAAGGTGGTACCAATTGATTCTCTGCAATCTCCTTGTGAGATGGCAAATTCTGTGGTGCCTCATGCGGTCTCCCTGCAACCCTCCACACAAAGATCAATCTCCTTCCTCAGTTTCTAAGTGGCCAAAACAAGATCCTACTTCACCCGAGAAGTCCATGCAGGCCCGCAAAGCCCATTGGGCTCAAAGGGCTTCAGCCCCCCTGCCGTGTGTGTGTCAGCCTGACAGACAGCTTCCCGGGCACACACACAGCCGCAACAGAGTACTTCACAGGTCTTTAAAAGACCATTTACTTGATAATGAGGCTTTGTTGTGTTTTCACCCCTTCTGAGAGCCCCTGCATCTCCACTCTGCATATTTCTGGAAGAATCAGCCCCCTCCCTGAACTTTTTAGTGCCCCCCCCATATGTGCCTCTAGTTGCGCCTCTGAGTCCATGTCTCCTATTTCACTAGAACTATTGCTGGAAGAGATTCGTGCATTCTGACCTTTCATGGAAGAGACTAATAACAGGATGCAACGCTTGGATGACAAATGGCCAACGATGGAGGAACATGCATCTTTGGTAGAACAACAGATTGTGGACCTTTGCGAGGAAACAAATAAAATCAACTGTCTAGAGAAGGAGGCTTTTTGACAAACACCCAGAGGATTTGGAAAACAGGAACAGGTGATATAATCTCTGCATTTATGGCCTTCCGGAGGCATTGGAAGGGAATGATCCCATGTCCTTTTTCACCTTCCTCCTTCCAAAATTGTAAGTTATACTTTCCTCTACTGTACTGAGCATTCAAAGAGTGCACAAGATAGGTCCTCGTCCTGCATGGTCATAGTCTCCAGTCAAACCAAGTGTGTCATTCTTCTTTTGAAGTTTACTGACCTGTTGACCGTTCTTTCTGCAGCTAAAGCCAAGTATCAAGTCACTTGGTTGGGCCACAGTTTTCCTTTCTCAAGATGTTTCTGATGCAACTGCAGTCAGAAGGAAGGAATTCCTTAATCTTCACACTCCTCTCCATTCTCTTGGTGCCAGATATGGTCTTTTTCAGCCCTGTATTTTTAAGGTGACATTCCAGAATAACACTACAACATTTGAGGAGCCAGCTGAACTTAAAAAGTTCATACAATCTCATACTTTCGTTACTATGGATAGAGGTGGTCCCTCTAATGGTTGATGATTTTCTCTTTTCAGGTTTTTTCTGACAGTTCAATAAGGCTTCCCTATAAGTATTAATATGTATCATGTGTAATTTTTTGGAAATGCTCTAATATGTTATATTGTTTGTTCTAAATTGTTATCCTTGTCCTTTTTTTATAGATTAATTGTGTATGTTTTCTTTGTGTAGTCCTATTTTGTAAGTGTGTATGGTCCGGGGTGGTGTGGATCCCTTCACTTCTGGGTGTGTCACCACCCCGTTTTTCTCCTATTGTTATTTATTCAGATATGGCATTACAGTCATCCTTTTTGGATATGAACTGTCTTTTCTTTCTGCTTTTCATCTTTTCTTGTTACATTCTTTTTCTGCCTCTCATGATTTTCTTCATTCTTTATCGCTCACTTTTTTCCTTTTATTTCCTCTATTATCTTTTTTATTTTCTTTCTCCCTCATTTTTTCCTTTTTATCTCTCTATATTGATGGTGTTAGTCTTTAGTAGTTTTAGCGTTCTCAATTTTTTTTATCCTTGATTCACCTTTTATAATTTCGAGTCATTTCATGGAATATTAAGGGGTCTCTTAATCTGGTTAAACGACTGAGAATATTATCGCATTTAGGTAAAAATAATTCTGACCTTGTTCTTCTACGAGAAACCCATTCAACTCAATCTGAAGCACTGAATTGTAAACGAAACTGGGTTGGACATGCGTTTGTTTCTCCTTCAGTGACTAAAAAGAAATGCGGTTGTGGTATTGCATAATAAATCTCTTAATCTTACTGTGGTTTTGCAAGAAACAGATGATGCCGGTAGATAGGTTAATAATAATGTTCTTGTAGAGAACATACCTCTAACTATGTTATGATGCATACTTTATCTTAGGAGGAGAGTGTAACCAAATCTTAGATTCTTTTTTGGATAGACAGTCAGTTCAATTTGTGTCACTTAAAATGTATAAACAGTTTCACTCTGCCATTTCTAAAAGTTAATCGGTAGATTCCTTGAGATTGTCTAAGTCTACTGTTAGTAATTATACCTTTCATTCTGCCACTTATGGTACACTTTCACGACTAGACCCCACTTTTCTCTCAAAATCTCTCTCACAATGTCTTGTGCAATCCTACATTACTCTAATTGTACTTTCTGATCATGCCACGGTTGTCACTGACTTGGATTAGGTTCCCCCTAGACCTCTGTCACATAGATGGGGATTCAATAATTTTTTACTTCAGGATGCTCAATTTTCTAGTTCTTTTATTTCTTTTGCTTCAGAGTTTTTTCTTTTAATGATAATTAGGAGATTTCACCTGCTTTATTGTGGGACACGTTTAAAGCATCTGCGAGAGACTATTTTAAATTACATCTCTAAGAAAAACAATAGAGCTCAAGAACATAATGCATTATCCCCATCAATCAAAACTTTAGAGCAGCAGTACTTCTCTTCAATATGGTCTTCCGATTTGCATAATTTGTTACAGGCTAAATTGCGGTTCAATGCTACCTCTACCGAGGAAGCCAACCATATACTCCCGAGGAAAGTCCTAATATAATCCAGAAGTAGTGCCCCATTCTTCCACAATTGCAGAATGTTTGGGTCAGGCTTCTCATATTACTCCCCCCGACCTGGATTTTGATTCTTTAGAGGGTGGTCTTACTTCTGCTGAATTGTCTGGAGCATTACAATCATTAAAATTAGGGACAACACCAGGCCCTGATGGGTTCACAGTGGAATTTTATCTACATTTCTCTCATCATCTTCTTCCCCATCTATATTGGTTATTGAAACATTTTATTGATTCCTCTACCACCTCAGGTTCTTTTCAGGAAGCAATTTGTCTTATACGTCTATTCCCAAGAATGTAAAAATTATAGACCAATCTCCTCTTTACATGTGAATTATAAAATATTTGCTAAACTTATGGAGTCGTTTTTCCCTTATTTTATTTGGAAAGACCAATCTGGTTTTAATAAAGGTAGACTTATCAGATAATGCTAGTTTGTTTCTCAATGCGCTTAGTAAATCTCCTACTTTTAAAGCTGGTCTTGCAGCCATAACCATTGATGCTTAGAAAGCGTTTGATAGCATAAGCTGGGAGTTTATGCTTCAAACATTAAAATATTTATAAAAAACAAGAGCAACCCATATGTCCCTGTGAACTGGGTATTACTGTTAAGTAAGAAAAATGTTCACAAGGAACTTATTCAGAATAGTACATTTATAATATGGAGTAGAAATTGTACTCCCAGCTGAGTTAATCAAAAAGCAAAAAGAAAATTTTCAGGATTATTTCACTTTGCCAAAGAAAACAATTACTTAGTAAGCCTGGAGAGCTTATTTACTTCAGCCGAAGTAAATACAATTTATTACACAAATCACAATTGTATCACAAGCATTTTATATTTTTCAGGCACATAAGAAAAATGGTGAAAAAGTGAGAAAAGATATAATAGAACCCAGTGAGGTGATCATAGCCTACAGAGTGAACATAGTGTTTAATAGGTCTTAAAAAACAATGAGAGGCATATAAGGGTGTAACGAATCTTTTTTGCTCTCCCTTTGTTACACCCTTATATGCCTCTCATTGTTTTTTAAGACCTATTAAACACTATGTTCACTCTGTAGGCTATGATCACCTCACTGGGTTCTATTATATCTTTTCTCACCTTTTCACCATTTTTCTTATGTGCCTGAAAAATATAAAATGCTTGTGATACAATTGTGATTTGTGTAATAAATTGTATTTACTTCGGCTGAAGTAAATAAGCTCTCCAGGCTTACTAAGTAATTGTTTTCTTTGGCAAAGTGAAATAATCCTGAAAAAATTTTCTTTTTGCTTTTTGATTAAATCAGCTGGGAGTATAATTTCTACTCCATATTATAAATGTACTATTCTGAATAAGTTCCTTGTGAACATTCTTACATTAAAATGGCATGGATTTGGTCCTAACTTTATAGCACTTATTTCTCTTTTATATTGTGCTCCTTGTGCATCAGTACTGGTCAATGGTAGAGATTCTTTCTATTTCTCGCTTCATAGAGGAGTTGGACAAGGGTGTCCACTTTCTTCCTATGATTTGTTTTAGCGATTGAACCCGCTCTTTCTCGCATTTGTAATAATTCTTCTATTTCTGGTTTTCCTTACGGAGGTTTTCATTTAAAATTTTCTCATTATGCAGAAGGTATTCTTTTGTTTACTTCCTCTCCTAATAGTTTCCTGCCACCGCTTTTGCAGGACATTTCTTTATTTTCGCAGGTATCAGGATATAAAATCAAGAAAAAACAGAAATACTTCCACTCAATTATAATTTTAATCACTCTTCTAATCTTACAGGGTATACACGGTCAACTACTGCCAAGATTAAGTGTTTAGGACTTTGGTTTACCAGTTCTATGCCGTATACCATCAAAATTAACTTTATAGAATTAAATACTAAAATAGAGAGTTTTCTATCTTCTTGGAATCTTTTATTTTTAGCTTGGTGAACCACTTAGGCTCTATTAAAATGATGGTCTCTCCTCTTTTGCTGTATCTTCTTTTTATGTTACCAGACCATATTCCAAAATGTTTATTTAAGTTAACTATCTTCTTATTAGATTTTTGTGGAATAATATAAAGCCAAGAATAGCTTTAGTTATGTTACAGAGATCCAAATTAGGTGTGAATTTTCCGAATTTCTATCATTATCAAATAGCTTTTGCCCTGCATCAAGCAGCACTCTGGCCTTCTGAGCGGTCTGCATCCTTCTCTCCATTGTGGCTAGAGCTTGGAAAAGCCTTTTGATTTCCCTTTACTTTGAAAGAGGTACTAGCTTTTTCCTCTACAAAGTTGCTTCTTCACTCTATTTTACAAAAACAGTTTCATGGATCACATCTATGTTTCTCCCTATTACTTTGACTTCCTCTCCATTTCTGAAAATGCCATTTTGGTATAACTCTTTGATTAAACTTAACAACCGTCCTCTTTCTTTGGTGTACTTGAAAGGATAGGGGCCTTGTGTGGGTATCTCAACTTTTCATAATAATTCTTCCATCTCTTTTCCTAAATTTTGTCTCGATTATAATTATCCCAATTCTTTTTATCCTCGTTTTTAGGTCTCGGCTAGCGAAGGCTGCGCTTGCGAGATTTAATGACTTGGAGAAGAGGGGCTTGCACCCGCCCCTCTTCTCCACTCTTCTCCATTGGCTGGCCTATTGAATGCTGGCCAGCCATTGGAGAAGATGTCCGTCATTCCGATTAGGCCCCGTCCTTCTCGGATCGGGGGCGTGTTTTTTGCAAGAAGTCTAATTATCTCCTCCAGTCAATGGCAAGAGGAGAACACGCCCCCGAATCCGAAATGGCCGCTGCCTTTCTCCGAGGCATTTCTGTTTCGCCTCGGAGAAAGGCGGTGGTGTGCTCCTTTCCTATTGGGCTTCTTTACGTTAGCTGTTAAATGCACTGAAGCCAAGTTCCCTCAGTGACATGAAACTCTTGAACGTATTTTACCTGGCTACGTATGTTTTTGGGGGTAATCTGCAAATGTAGTGATTCCGTCCCACACTCTCCTCTGCAAACAACTTATCGTCGCTCTATCAAATCCTCTGCTAGCTGCACCTTCCACGCAGTGAGAACAGGAAGGAGATTTGTCTCCTCTCGGCATCCTTATGCCCCGCGGCCGTAATGTAACTCTATCCTAGCATTCATACCCCGTTCACCCTGCTACCAGGGGCTTAGGCGTAGCTTTCGATGGTGCAGCGGGTGCAGTGACACAGCAGCCCCAGGCCGCGAGGGGCTCGTTTAACCCCAATTCGAGACAATGTGTGTTTTTTACTACGAAATCAGGTGACAAGTACATATGTCAGGTCCTACGATTCTACTGCTTACTTCAGGCCTTTAACCTTGCACGCGCAGCTGCGCAGTGAACCGATGAATATCCTGCGCGCGGGAGATCCTATAGTTTCTCATGAGCCCCCCGGTAACGTGTCTGTGGCAGTTTGAATTTCCTTTCCGGGCAGGTTGTGGTTAGGCGGTTGTGGGACTCTGAGAGGAGGGCGGGAGCTGGCGGGGCAGAAGCGGGTTGCTGACACTGGAGGAGTAACGGGGATGTGTAGCTTTTCCTCTAACACGGCTAGCAGTCGCCGTCACCCCAATGTGGAGAGAGGTGTCTACAAAGCCTAGACTGGCCGCAGTGTCCAGCGCCGCATGGATGGTAAAGAAGGGACATTGTGTACAGAAGCGCTGCAGTGAACCAGCGCCCGTGAGCATCAGAGACATACAGTGTGATCCTGGGCAAGAACTGGACGTGAAATCATGAAAAACATACAACCGATCCGTATTAGTGAACGAAGTTACATATATACATCACTTTTTCCTATATAAAATCGTAAAGGAAGTATGTCTTCATGTCAGGGGATGTAGCTCAGTGGTAGAGCGCATGCTTTGCATGTATGAGGCCCCGGGTTCAATCCCCGGCATCTCCAGTTGGATTTCTTTTTATTAATATGGATTTTAGAATACATATACTTATTCTTTATGTTTACCCACTGGAAAATGTGACGTCGTCTTTCAATGTCTGTGCGAGAAGTGCAAGCAGTGACGTCCTACAACACCACTCGAATGCTTTGAATATTTGTTCCGTGATGATTTATAGCATAGCGAAAAGTGTCCCTGACTAGATTACAAACACACTGCTCATGTTTGGTACGGGATTATGGTACGCACTTCATTTGTAAAGCGCCACAATGCTGCTGTCTCCGCCCCCGCTATTAAGTGACATCTCCTGGTGTCCTCCTCGCCTGAACGGCATTATAAACTAGGAAGGAGGAGTGGACGTGAGATTTAAGGGGCATGACAAATGGTGGGGCTGTAAAAAAGGGGCGTGACTAACCGCGTGGCGTAAACACCTAAACTACATTTCTGCGATTCCGATAGGGTGCCCCAACCTGTATTTTGGCTCCTCCCCAAGCTTCTGTTATTGCATCAAAATATATAAAACAACAATTGTTCTACAGCTAAATCCAGCCCGGACTATTGGATTTGTCAATGGCGGCCAAACATTTAAGATAATGAGTAACAGCAATGACCGCGCTCGCCCACGGCTGTTCTGCCGCCGTGTTGCCGAAACTGATCACTGCGTCCCCAAGAAGCAGCAGCTGCCGGTGACCACACTTAGCTCCTGGATTTCCCCATATCTCGGCGTGTACTGGTGAATTTCCTCCTTTATTTTATATTAAAATTACGAGGGAGCCTACCCCTTTTACTGCCGAGGCAACAGAATCACCACCGCGGCCCACAGGAAGCCAGGCATCCTTGCCCGGGACATGTGCGGAGCCTGCGGTGTAGCAGGAAGTGTCTGCTCAAATGGGGCTCCCGTGCGTCACTCCTTACTTCTCTCGTTCTGTCCGTTACCCCTTTCTTCTCTAATTTCTTTCTTCATCCCTTCCATCACCCCGTTCTTCTCTCGTTCTTTCCTTCTATCCTTCAATTTCTCATTCCTTCCTTTATCCCTTCCATATATCATTCCTTCGTTTACCCCTTCCTTTACTCCTTCCTTCTCTCATTCCTTCTCTTATCTTCTTTCATTCCTTGTTTAACAGCCTAATGAATACGATTGACAGTTATTTCTCACTCAGAGTCCTTTGTGTATGTCTAATATTAATGGGGACATCCTGAGCAGAAGAAACAAGCATTTACAATGCAACGGTCTCGGCATTGTTAAAGTTAGAGCTATTGGCATTGCTCAGGACAATGCCGTTTCTTTAAATGTTTTAAAAACAAAAACATAAACAAAAATAATGTCATGAGCAATGCCAATAGCTCTAACTTTACCAATGCAGAGACCATTGCATTGTAAATGCTTGTTTTTTTTATCATAAATGAAAGTTATTCTTGATGTTTATTTTTCATTACAGCAGTCCACTTATTCAGTTTCCTTTGCATCTGGATTTACTGATTTCCTGAAAACTGGCCCTAAATCTTCATTTATGTATAAAATTCTCTCTTCTGGACCCCTCTCAAACCAAATCCAAGTTGAAGTGCTTATGGAAACAGGACCTGGATATTATTTAGGAAGTTACTTTTTTGAATAACATATGGGCACGTATCTATAAAATTTGTAGATCAGTGAGAATCAGTCAATCCCTATTTTTTTTTTTTTTTTTTTAACATAAACTGTATTTTACCCCCTAGACTGTTCCAGATTTTCCTCAGATGCCTCGGATAGCTGCTGGTCTTGTGGTTTTCCTGAGGCTGATCTTATGCATCTGCTGTTTAGGTGTCCTAATGCACTTTCTTTTTGGCACTTTCTTTTTGGTCCCAGATCAGAAAGATTTTTTTTAAATTTAGAACTTGCCTTTAACATTCTTTACATTTTTCTAGGTTCTTTAACCAACTATTTTGTACCATTTTTCCCTAAACAGAAGTTATTCGTTATTTTATTGGCGATTGCTTTTCAGCAAGTCACCTTTAATTGGAAATCATCCTCTAAATTATCTTATACGGTGTGGTGGGATTCGGTTTGCTTACATCATAAATGAGATACAATGAACACCATTCAATGTTTAACTGCTCATAATGCTAAACTGTTATGGTTACCTCACAGCATTTCTTAATCAGGTCGAAAATGTTATGTTCAACACTAAATAAGTATTATCTGAGAATTGCTATACCCCATAGAAATTCTCTCTGCTTTTCTATTGTAATTGTATGTAAGAGGACATTCTTATATCTACTATATGATCTTTGTTTCACTAATTTATTTTAGGATGTGGATTAGAACGTTCTTTCTCAGATTTGTTACATTTAGGATACTGGTTATTTTCTTTTTATGCTTCTGTTATTTCACCATCCCCCCTTCTTTTCCTCCCCTCCTTGTAAAACTATAAGGACTTTAGTATTTTTCTCATGTTCTTAATATTATATGTAAATTGCTGGTTACCTACCATAGTTCTTGTTTTATGGTATTTATTGATTGTAAATAAATTCTTTTTAACACAGTGTTCGAATGATTTTTACACATGAAATGCAATGACCAAGGTGCACGCAGGGTCTGCAAGTCACCAGTGAGACTGGCTTTATTTGTATTCTCTCTTGTTCTCAAGAGTCTCCCTGGAGAATCGATTGCATTTACTGTTTTGTCTGTGATCTTAAATGTTGATATAGATGACATGGATTTTATGGCATTCTCCATTTCTATATCCTTTGTCTGTTTTGTGAATCGATCATCATGTGAGGATTGTCAGATTATAATTAATTGAGCAATTAATTAAAGAACCTTGAAACCTTTGTACTGGGTCACCTCAAGGCGATTACAAAGCGCCACAATTAAGAAGGCTGGAAGCAGTGCCAGTTTCTCACAGTGCCCGTCAGATGGACAAAAAGATTCTCAGAATACATGATCATCCAATCCTTGGCCTCTCTCCAGAGCACACAGATTAGTAGTCACACATGCCAGTTGCAATTGTAATTCTGTGCATATGTGTGCGAAGGAGGTATGCAATTGTCGAAATATTGACAACACAAAAGTAAAAGAAAATTCAGTGCTTACAGGCGAGTGAGTGTGTTGTGCGTTTGGGGTTGTGAGGTGAAGATTATGCGATGAAGTGCATTCAGGAGAGAGTGAAAAGAGGGTGCGAAGAAGGAAAGAGATTAGGAGTAAAATATACAAATGGAGAAGATGCAGAGAATCCCTAAGAATCTAACGGAGTGAGCATACGTAGAGTGATTAGGACTCTCAGAACGACAGTACCTCTCCCACAGGCCTCAGTAATGTTAAATTCTGTCTTGCAGTTTCCGAATTTAAACATTTTTAATATTAAGTATTTACAAAAAAATTGTTGTTACTCAGTTATCTTAAACAGCTAACAATCATTGACAAAGCCAATAAGCCTGGCTGATTTTGGGGGGGGGGATTTCAGTTGTGTTATATATTTGTATTTAGTAACAGACAACTCACAGAGAAACCAAAAGACCGGTCGGGTGGCACACTATGGAAAATACAGAAATTGTGTTTACGTGTTTAAGCCATACCCTTAATTACACAGGTCACACACCTTTTAAAGAGCCCTCAGTTTTTCTTTCCCACTTCCAGCTGTGGGGTGATCCGAGATCACATGTTAACAGCCAGGGAGGGACAGAGGGGCATCTTTAGCCAACTGATTAAGTTCAGGGCAAGGGGCTCTGGAAACCACCACCAGCCATCACTGCAGCAAATAATTCTGTGTAGAACTTCTGTTGAGTGCAAGAGAGACGACGAATGAGAAGGGACATAAAAACTCTGCAAGATTCTGCGAGTGGCTGGAATTCGGCATATTGCGCTGCTTGCACTGATTTCTTTTTTTTTTTTTTTTTTTTTTTTTTTTTTTTTTAACATGGGCAGCTTCTTCTGAGCTCTAAAAATCTGCGCAAAGGGCACCAAGCGGCGCACAAGAGAGTGCTGCTTCTTTCTGCCACTCGAGTAGATGATCTATTCGAGGGATATCTTTCTCAACGGGAACAGTCACGGCTTGTGAAGGGATGGCTACTGAGAGCAAGACAGGAAGAGAGAGTGAGAGGGCAACGGAAAGAGACAAAATCATTCGCCTTAGCGTCCGTTTTAACCCACAGTACCTTATGATGCGGTAAAAAGTTCCTAGCGGCACTTCAGCGTTGAAAATCAAGTGTAGCTTATCCGGTAGAAATGTACACGCTAAGGCAAAATGCGACAAAATTCGGCCCGCTAACGAGCGGGGCGACAATTTCACCAGCGGTTATCTTGGTTGAGTTTGTGACGATTTTCGCAGCGATAAAATTACTCACGCTAACGAGCAGTGCGATGATCTTGGCTTGTTCTGTGACGATTCCACACAGCAGCGGCAGGCTCTGCGACGAAGTTCGCAGCGATAGAGTTCTTCCCGCTAACAGGCGAAGCGTGGATCTTGGGCTGGTAGCGATCAAATTCGGTCCGCTAACGAGCGGTGCGATGATTTTCCCAGTGCTGATCGGGCTCAGTGGCAGCAGGCTCTGCGACGATGTCCTCAGCGATAAAATTCTGCACGCTAACGAGCGGTGCAACGGAAATTTTCTCGCTAAGCCGGCGATGCGTGAAAAAGTGGAGATCTTGGATTTCTTTCTTCTTGGCCAGCTTCCCAACAGCAGGCACAGCTCCCAGAGGCCCCAAAACTGGTTCCAGCACTCTAGGAGGGGCAGAACTCACAGCAGACTTCAGGGGGAAGCTGGGGGTGAAGTCCTTTTGTTCCTGGGACTTCTTAACAGGAGGCCAGCTCTACTCAGGACCTTGGCGATCTTTTAAAGCACAAGTTGAAATAAAGTTTTTTTTGTCTTTCTCCTCTCCTTCAGCAGCAAGGCAACCACTGCAGGCCAATCCCCCAGGTCAGGGACAGTACTCCTCCTTACAGCTTTCCCAGTTCCTTCTCCTCAGGCAGAGGTTCTTCTTGTCAAGCAGGATCTAATTTCTTGGGAGCAGGGTCCCAATACTTATATCCCTAAATCCTTTGTTCCTCTGGGGTAGAGGGGCCTTTGCCCAGTCCAAACCAGTTCCTGAGCACTTTGTTGACATGACTCTGACTTTCTATTCAGAGTGCAGGGCAGAGACATCAGCCGCTCCACAGGAGGTGGAACCAGCATTGTGGTGGCAGAGCACAACCCTATTCAGAGTCCAGGTGCACTCCTCCCACCCATCTGGATGTCAATCTCTCTATTTACCACCAGGCTGCCCCAGCCTGTCTCCTGGAATTCCCCAGCCCTGTCACTCACACAAACCAGACAGGCAGATACACATCATAGCAGAGGTGGGCTGAAATGGTTAGGCAAGCAAACACCAACTTTCTAAAAGTGGCATTTGCAAACACAGAATATTAAAATAAACTTTACTAAAAGATGTATTTTATTATTCTGAGTTCAGGCATACTAAACTCGAATTTCTACCATGTTCCCTGGGTCTGTTAGGATCATAGAATGTAACAATTCTAATAGCCCATTTCTGGCCTATGGAGAACAGGTAGCCTTACAATAGTGAAAAACGAAAATGGCTGTAATTCACTATTCGAACATGCCACACACATCAGGGCATGTCCTACCCTATGCTTACAATGCACCGTGCCCTTGGGCCTACCAAAGGGGTGACTAATATGAAGTTAAGGTAAGGTTTAGGGACTGGCAAGTGGGTGCACTTGCTCAGTCAGCATGTCAGTACCAGACTGCATGCAGGTTCTGCAATGGCAGACCTTAGACAAATTTTACCAGGCCGCTTCTGTGGGTGGCACAACCAGTGCTGCAAGCCCACCAGCAGCATTTGTATTTACAAGCCCTGGGCACTCCTGGTGCACTTTACTGGGGTCTGACAGTAAACCAAATAAGCCAATCATGGAATCCAACCAACATACACATTTTAAATTGGGAGCACTTTCACTGTGGCACTGGTTGGCAGTGGCACAGTGCTCTGAGCAGCTAACACCAGCAAAACACATGAAGCACAGCGACAAAAAGTGGAAGGGAGACTCACGCCAAGGTGCCAGGTCTAACAGAGAGTAAAAAGTCATCCAAGGAAAAGCACAATTTGTGAGAGAGAACACAGAGAGTGACAGCCTGGGAGATGAGGGACAGCTAAACTGAGGGGCGGCAGGGGGTCATGAGCTGGAATACCTCAAGGGAAGCTATCTGCTAGCATATCACATAAGAGGTCTTCAGCTGGCACAGTGCCCAGGGTGGCAGCTGGCATATGAAGCAGGAGGATGCAAGTCGACATGTGGCACACGATCACTCTAAAGGGGCCCTGCATAGCTTCAGTCTGTTCATTAAATGCTCAACAGTTTCATTAAATCAGCACAATCCATGCATTGAGAGCATCAGCTCAGAGATCTCCTTAGGCACTGCACACTGACGGGGTAAGAGAGGTCCATAGGCACTTCACACGGACGCGGAAAGAGATCTATAGCCGCTGCACACTCATGAGGTAAGAGATCTATAGCCGCTGCACACTCATGAGGTAAGAGATCTGTAGCCGCTGCACATTGACGAGGTAAGAGGTCTGTAGGCACTGCACTGACAAGTAAGAGATATCTATAGCCGCTGCACACTGATGAGGTAAGAGATCTGTAGGCACTGCACTGACGAGTAAGAGATATCTATAGCCGCTGCACACTGATGAGGTAAGAGATCTGTAGGCACTGCACTGACGAGTAAGAGATATCTATAGCCGCTGCACACTGATGAGGTAAGAGATCTGTAGGCGCTGCCCACTGACGAGGTAAGAGATCTGTAGGCGCTGCCCACTGACGAGGTAAGAAATATAGATAGCCGCTGCACACTGACGAGGTAAGAAATCTGTAGGCACTGCACTGACGAGTAAGATATCTATAGCCGCTGCACACTGACGAGGTAAGAGATATCGATAGCTGCTGCACACTGACGAGGTAAGAGATATCGATAGCCGCTGCACACTGACGAGGTAAGAGATATCTAATGCCGCTGCACACTGACAAGGTAAGAGATCTGTAGGCGCTGCCCAATGACGAGGTAAGAGAATGCACCGATGTGGTAAGAGATCTTTAGGTGCTGCACACTGATTAGGTAAGAAATATCTGTAGGCACAGCGCACTGACGAGGTAAGAGATCTATAGGTGCAGATAAAAGATGTCTCTGGCACTGCACATGGAAAAAATATCTGTAGGTGCTGTGCACCCATTCAAAATATTACAGGTTCGTTCTTAAGAGACAAAATGGCACATATTTCATTAATAACAAATAGACATGGACATCGTGTCTCTGGTGGAACATTATTTCCCCAGAAAATCATCCTCTTCATAATACACATTCGTTCCTAACGGAAATTCTGTACAAGGTTGGAAAACCCAAAGTGACTTTGAAGTGCAAAGAACGGTCTGCGGGTTGTAGATCCTTCACATGGAGAGGTAGATCTGATGATAAATAAACCGTACTGAACTAATTAAGGAAGAGAAAGCCTTCCCCACCCACCAACCTTCATCGCTTTTAGATCTGCAGAGAGAGACTTCTCCACCCACCAACCTTCATCGCTTTTAGATCTGAAGAGAGAGACTTCTACACGCATCAACCTTCATCGCTTTTAGATCCAAAGAGAGACTTCTCCACCCACCAACCTTCATCGCTTTTAGATCTGAAGAGAGAGACTTCTACACGCATCAACCTTCATCGCTTTTAGATCCAAAGAGAGACTTCTACACCCACCAACCTTCATCGCTTTTAGATCCAAAGAGAGAGATATCTCTAACCAGCCAACTTTCATCGCTTTTAGATCCAAAGAGAGACCTCTACACCCACCAACCTTTGTCGTTTTTAGGTCCATCTTTCTTTGAGGACTCTTCGAGCCCCAAAAAACTATAAAATAAGCGAATGGAAACAATAATTCAATGACTTTGTACTATGAACTTTAGAAGAAAAGCACTTAAAAAGATTAATAAAAACCTATAGATATTAGGATGAAATACGCACATTAATGAACTAGTCTAAGCTATGGTCCGACAGAGTATGCACATTGGTGCAGCGGTTAGAACAAAAGTAGGACTCAGCATTTAGGACCTGAAAACAGGCACAATTATCCCCCCCAAAACCCCCACCCCCGAAACGAACTCCTCCAAAATAGAGGGAACAAGCATTTGCAATGCAATAGGTCTCGCATTATAAAAGTGTGAGCCGTTGGCATTGCTAATAATAATGCAACACTAGCTATTGGCATTGTAAATGATGCCATTTATTTATGTGTTTGTTTTATAAAATAGATAAAGACATTGTCATGAACAATGCCAATAGCTTAAACTTTTGCAAATGCGAGACCTATTGCATTGCAAATGCTTGTTTCAGTACTGCAGGCTTTTTAAACGTTTTAGTCACTACTCAAAATGAAATCCATTTTATCAGCGTTGCCAGTGCTCCTTTATGTTTAATGCCATAAATAAAACACAATCTTCTAAGCAGATTGCTAAATAGCATCTCCAGCCCCGATCACAGTGTCTCGCTTCATGCTAGACAATGGGCACCCTGTTTTCATGCAGCGCCAAGACGGGGTGAACTAATGTACAGACTGAGGTCTGTCAGACTCCGAGGCTCAAAGCATTCCTTGCAACAGTCTGCTGTGTCAAGGTATTGCCATGTGTACAGCACACACTCTGCAACAGCAAGTGGTTTCAAAGTTGGGGGTGACTTCACAAACTTTCCCGAGGTGTTCATTGTGTTTGGTGACAGCGTATTTATTCTCACAGCCCAAAAAATTGGGCGTGTGTGTGGTTGGGCACGTGCGTGGTTGGGCGTGTGTGTTTGAGTGCGTGTGTGTGTGTATGTGGTTGTGTGCGTGGTTGTGGGAGCGTGTGTGTGGGAGAGTGCATGTGTATGTGGTTGTGTGCGTGGTTGTGGGAGAGTGCGTGTGTATGTGGTTGTGTGTGTGTGAGTGTGTGTGGGAGAGTGCATGTGTATGTGGTTGTGTGGGAGAGTGCGTGTGGGAGAGTGCGTGTGTATGTGGTTGTGGGAGAGTGTGTGTGTGGGAGAGTGCGTGTGTGTGTATGTGGTTGTGGGAGAGTGTGTGTGTGTGTGTGTGGGAGAGTGTGTGTGTGTGTGTATGTGGTTGTGGGAGAGTGCGTGTGTCTGTGGTTGTGGGAGAGTGTGTGTGTGGGGGAGAGTGAGTGAGTGAGTGTGTGAGTGTTTTGAGGTCTGCTCATTTCTTGCGATTTACTGTGACGTCATGACTGGATAGCCCATTTAAAAAGTCCAGGCAAAGCTTAGAGAGAAGCAGGCAGTACAGCACACCAGGCAGCTGTAATGCAAGATGCATTGCAGCTTGGACAATTTACTTTGAACAATGGGCAGGAATGCAGGCGCCTAAGCAGGGATTAGGACGACCCATTTTCTTTGCTTGCAATTGGCCACATACTCCATTAATATGCCACATCTGAACAAGGGGTACACAGGCTACAATAGTACAAAAATTACCAAAAACTAAACTTACAGTTTAACGGAAAAAGTAGAGGAGGTGAGAACTTCTCGCGTGCCCACGGCGTGGACCACGAGCGCCATCTTGGAATCGCTATTTATTTCCCAAATTCTGAGTCACATGCAGTAATGGTAAAAACAAACTGGGCGGCTATCTTTAAGTTATACTAATGCGTTCCCATATGAATCACGCATATCGTATGAGTGAATTTCACATAAGAGTGGTAAAAACAAAGTATTAGAATATGATTAATCTGGACATCGCGATCACTCTAAAAGTGATCGTGATGACTCACGCTAGCGATACGCGCGCAGCAGCGGGGGGGGGGAGGGGTATGCTGCTGAAGGCTGGCGTAGGAGATGGCTGGGTGAGAAGGGAGGGGAGAATGCGGGGAGCAGCTATGCGCGTGCACGCCATGTGCACTGTAGCTTGTCGCCAGCACAAAAAGGTGGGTAGCACTTTCTAAACCCACCTACAAAATGTCTCGCCAGACCAGCGGATGTGCAGGGTCAGGCGAGACCTAAAAATCAGAGGGAAAGGGGAAGAGCTTTTTTTAAGCGGAAACCCAATACCTAAAAAGTTATTTTAAAAACAATTACTTTTACATAAAAAAAAAAAAAACAATAGAGGCAGAGGAGCGGCTGTGATAGCGCTAGAGAACAGGTTCACCCAGTTTCGCATGCATTTATTTGGAAATCTTCTAAAGACATCAGTACAAGGCACAGGGCAGCGGTCTTTAAAGAGGCGTCCGTCCCTTACTCAGCAGGAATGCGGTCCGACAGGTCGCCCCATGCTTCGGTGGAGGCCCCCGGAGAGCCAGGTGTGCCCTGCTGGGTGCCCCAGGCACCTCCCTCTGCGTGGCCCGTCTGACGAGGAGAACACACCATACACCAGTCCTAGCGGCGGAGCAGAGGGTACCTTGCTCCCCCCCCCCCCAACCCCCTTCCTTTCACACACCTCCCTCATTCACAACTGGATCTTACTCCTGGACCCACCCGCTGACACACTCGCCCATTTCCTGCCTGTACTGGGTTCGGTCTGGGCTTGTTTCGGTCTGCACCCGAGCCTCACTGGCCTGGGCACGTGAGCCGCTGTAGGAAAGACGTTTCTGAAATTAATTGAATGCGTGGCCTAATAAATCCAACACAAACCAGTGCACGCGGTGGATCTCGTCAGACCATTGCAATGGTTCAGCTGCAGTGTGAGGCTCACTCCTGCTTACGCTTGACATTTCTATGGTTACAGTTACTGTACGAGTGACGTTCTAACGTCAAATGTGTGACACTTTCAGTGACACTTTAACGATTAAATGAAAACAGAGACGAGTATTTGATTCAATTTCTGTAATTTATCTGGTCACTGCATCCAGACATTTCAGACAATGAACATGCAGTTAAAACAAGCGGGACCTACTCGCTTTGCCAATGCTTGTTAGCAGAAATGAGTAAAAACAATGATTTTGTTGTGAACTAAATAGAACTGAACATGTTTCAGTTCTGGCGATATCAAATACTGGTAAGTCTGAGGAAGTCCCTGAGATTCTCGTGTTCTCCTCTTCCCACCCCTTTCACCTGCCCTCTCACTCCGACACTCTCACCCGACATCCTTCTGAGCTCCTCTGCACGCAGTTCTCTTATGTTCCACGCTCTTTTCAGTCTCTTTCTGCATGCACTCCTTGCATCACCCCTTTCACCTGCCCTCTCCGACACATGCATCCAACATCCTTCTGAGCTCCTCTGCATGCAGTTCTCTTATGTTCAACACTCTTTTCATTCTCTTTCTGCATGCACTCTTGCATCACTCCCTTTCGCCTGCCCTCTCACTCAGACACTCTCACCCAACATTCCTTCTGAGCTCCTCTGCATGCAGTTCTCTTATGTTCAACGCTCTTTTCCTTCTCTTCCTGCATGCACTCCTTGCATCACCCCTTTCGCCTGCCCTCTCACTCCGACACTTGCATCCGACATCCTTCTGAGCTCCTCTGCATCTCTTATGTTCAACACTCTTTTCATTCTCTTCCTGCATGCACTCCTTGCATCACCCCTTTCACCTGCCCTCTCACTCCGACACTTGCATCCGACATCCTTCTGAGCTCCTCTGCACGCAGTTCTCTTGTTCCACGCTCTGTTCCTCTTTCTGCATGCACTCTTGCATCACCCCTTTCACCTGCCCTCTCACTCAACATCCTTCTGAGCTCCTCTGCACGCAGTTCTCTTATGTTCCACGCTCTTTTCATTCTCTTTCTGCATGCACTCCTTGCATCACCCCTTTTGCCTGCCCTCTCAGACACTCTCACCCGACATCCTTCTCAACTCCTCTGTATGCAGTTCTCTTATGTTCCATGCTCTTTTCATTCTCTTCCTGCATGCACTCCTTGCATCACCCCTTTCACCTGCCCTCTCACTCAGACACTCTCACCCAACATCCTTCTGAACTCCTCTGGACGCAGTTCTCTTATGTTCAACGCTCTTTTCATTCTCTTTCTGCATGCACTCCTTGCATCACCCCTTTCACTCCGACACTTGCATGCAACATCCTTCTGAGCTCCTCTGCATCTCATGTTCAACGCTCTTTTCCTTCTCTTCCTTCATGCACTCCTTGCATCACCCCTTTCACCTGCCCTCTCACTCCGACACTTGCATCCGACATCCTTCTGAGCTCCTCTGCACGCAGTTCTCTTATGTTCAACGCTCTTTTCCTTCTCTTCCTGCATGCACTTCTTGCATCACCCCTTTCACCTGCCCTCTCACTCCGACACTTGCATCCGA
Organism: Triturus cristatus; assembly: GCF_964204655.1. Lineage (NCBI taxonomy): Eukaryota > Metazoa > Chordata > Amphibia > Caudata > Salamandridae > Triturus > Triturus cristatus. Next base: position 802,364,363 of record NC_140595.1, read on the forward strand.
CATCCTTCTGAGCTCCTCTGCACGCAGTTCTCTTATGTTCAACGCTCTTTTCATTCTCTTTCTGCATGCACTTCTTGCATCACCCCTTTCACCTGCCCTCTCACTCCGACACTTGCATCCAACATCCTTCTGAGCTCCTCTGCATCTCTTATGTTCAACGCTCTTTTCCTTCTCTTCCTGCATGCACTCCTTGCATCACCCCTTTCACCTGCCCTCTCACTCCGACACTTGCATGCAACATCCTTCTGAGCTCCTCTGCATCTCTTATGTTCAACACTCTTTTCATTCTCTTCCTGCATGCACTCCTTGCATCACCCCTTTCACCTGCCCTCTCACTCCGACACTTGCATCCGACATCCTTCTGAGCTCCTCTGCATCTCTTATGTTCAACACTCTTTTCATTCTCTTCCTGCATGCACTCCTTGCATCACCCCTTTCACCTGCCCTCTCACTCCGACACTTGCATCCAACATCCTTCTGAACTCCTCTGCACGCAGTTCTCTTATGTTCAACACTCTTTTCATTCTCTTCCTGCATGCACTCCTTGCATCACCCCTTTCGCCTGCCCTCTCACTCCGACACTCTCACCCGACATCCTTCTGAGCTCCTCTGCACGCAGTTCTCTTATGTTCAACACTCTTTTCAGTCTCTTCCTGCATGCACTCTTGCATCCCTCCCTTCCACGTTCTGTCTCCTCCTCTCTCTCATCTTGTAATACGACATTTCCTTTTCTTGAATTTGTTGCCGTTTGTATTTCCACAGCTGGTGTAGGGTAATTACAACTGCACATGTGTGACAATTGTTCTGTGCACTCTGCCAAGACGCTCCAGCTTGAATGAACATGTGGTCTCAATTTTATGACCCGGGATAGGCAATGTGAGAAACTCTTACTCAAGTTACAGAAAATAACCTTCTTAGCTGGACCCAGGACGACTGACTTTGCTTTGAAACATGGCTCCTCAAACCAGGCCGGGCCCCTAACAACTGCTTGGGGCCACACATCCAGCGGTGGCTGCCGAGTTTACATAACCCACAGAGCGGCAGTGCCTGGTGGCGCATGGAGGAGCTAGAATAACATTATGTAATGACATTAGCATTATAGTGTGGTTATGCGGACAGCAGCACTAAAATACTTTGGTCTAACCCCTGATGAGTGGAAGTTGGCAGGGTAACAGTTCAGATAGCAGCAGGATGAGGGTGGGCCAAAGCGAGTCGGGGGTCAGACCCACTGCGTCCGAGTAGCCTGCTCTGTTCTTTTACTTATGCGTCTGTTTGGACAGGGCTGGCTCCTCTTACTACCACCCTTTCAGGTTCCTCTGCCAGAAACTGTATCAACTCAGGGCAGCATTATATACCCAGTCATCCATTCATTCACCCTCCCACTCATTCACCCATGCGCTTATCTCACCACGCACTCACTACCTCAAACATAAGCATCAATTGTCTCATCTACTTGCTCACTCATTGGTTCATCCATGCACTCTGATGATCTTATTCATCCATTGATCTGCTCATGCACTTTTTTTTTTAACTGAGTTTTATATAGCGCGAACTTGACCCGAAGCTATCGGGTATCAGAGCGCTTTACACAAGCACCAGTTACGTTACATGAGGACACATTCATTTTCGTTAGGCACGGGGAGATTAAGTGATTTGCCCAGAATCACAGGACATTGCGCGTCCTTGCTGATACTCGAACCCGGTTCCCCGATTTGAGGTCGACCACCCAAGCCATTAGCCCAACTCCTCTCCCTTAGTCACTCCCTACATTTGCCTGTTCCATGATCACTGCAATTCTTCAATTCACCCACTAATCTACCCAAGTAGCACTCATTTATATTCACTCACTTATCCATGCACTCAGCCACCATTTCATTCATTTATGTACTCTCACACACATACCTTATCTACTCTTGCAAACACTCAAATATCCACTAAACCATCCATCAATGACGTGCTCATATATACATCTACGCGGTACAAAAGGGGGTGGTGATGGACGGAGCATCAGAACCAATCAAACACTCACACCCAGTCAACAGATCTGGGTTTGATCCATCACCGTTCTTTAGCCCACTCTGCCACCCCAGTTCAGACATGGCCACATGCAAATCAGTCTGACCCTGTGCCTCATGGGAACAGTCCAGCTCGAACTGCCAAGCCATGCCTTCCCTGGACCGGAAACAAGCTTCCTAGGACCGGTTTCTGGCATTTCAGCAGTCTTCAGCCAGGCTTGCTTGAATCCAGTGGCAAAGTGAGCAAGGGAATCACGTCTGAGCATACCCTGCCAACTTATGGCGAACAAAGCGGTGCAAAGAGGGGTGGTGATGGACGGAGCATCAGAACCAATCAAACACTCACACCCAGTCAACAGACCTGGGTTTGATCCATCACAGTTCTTTAGCCCACTCTGCCACCCCAGTTCAGACATGGCCATATGCAAATCAGTCTGACCCTGTGCCTCATGGGAACAGTCCAGCCCGAACTGCCAAGCCATGCCTTCCCTGGACCGGAAACAAGCTTCCTAGGACCGGTTTCTGGCATTTCAGCCGTCTTCAGCCAGGCTTGCTTGAATCCAGTGGCAAAGTGAGCAAGGGACTCACGTCTGAGCATACCCTGCCAACTTATGGCGAACAAAGCTGTACAAAAGGGGGTGGTGATGGACGGAGCATCAGAACCAATCAAACACTCATACCCAGTCAACAGATCTGGGTTTGATCCTTCACCGTTCTTTAGCCCACTCTGCCACCCCAGTTCAGACATGGCCATATGCAAATCAGTCGGACCCTGTGCCTCATGGGAACAGTCCAGCCCGAACTGCCAAGCCATGCCTTCCCTGGACTGGAAACAAGCTTGCTGATTGGCCAATTACGTACATTTGCTTTTCTTTCAGGCAGCAGGCACCCTGGCAGGAAGGCTTGTTTAGCTGTCTGCCCCTCCTTGGTTTCACAGGATAGGAGACTCCATTCCTTACACTGCAGCTGAAGCATTTCAACTGTCGGAATTAATCATCCTGGGGCGCTCATATTTTCATAAGATGTAAGGAGAACTTGGTTTCTAAAATTAAAAAAGTATGGGCACGTCGCGCCCCTGCGATCCCGCCCACTTCAATCACCAAAGATGGCACATGCCACAAGAAGGAACTAGTGGGCAAGAGTCCTTTATAAAACTCTTAAGGCTTGCCCTTGAATGAAACAAACTGCCTTTTCAGTGGGTACTCTGTTTTGGGAGCCCATGTCTCTCGAAGCTTCTTAGAACATTCTTCGGACTCTACCTGGTGCTGCTTAAGAAGCTGAGCCAAGGCAAATGTTGAGAAGAAGCTTGAGCGACATGACCATCCCCTGGATGTGTGCACGACTCACAAGGGTCCCTGAGGAGAGCAGTCAATGCTGGGCTCACGTGAGAACAAGTCTAGCTATACCTAGGCTATGTCATAAAACATGCTTCCAGTTTCAGGTTTACACTCTGATAACAAGAAAAGGCCTCTGGAAGCAAGCCTTTGTCTTAACTATTAGCTCTGTAAAATATTATTGTCTTTTTCACAATTGTTTGTAAGGGTCTCGATAGGAGCCACTGTGCGATTCAAGACATCAACTCTTCAAAAGAGATTCATTTGGGGCTCTTCTAAATTACAAGCACAGTGATAAAATAAGTGCGGAGTTCAGAACACGGAGGTACACACATTTGTGTGATTAGAGAAACAAGCAGTGGCGGCTAGTAACATTAAAATATGGTGAGTGCGATGCCCAAAAACCTCACCATATATGTTGCAGGGAGCCACGTCCGGTGTCTATCTCCTCGGCGGTGACTCCAGCAGGCAGCGGCAAAGAGAAGAACTTCCTCCACCCTGTGCAAAGTGATTCCGACCAATCATTGGAGCAAGCTATAGCGAGCGCACATTTTGGGGCTGGGGGACTGTGGCTGCAATCCCCCGGCCAATCTGACATGCGCACTGACAGGGCCTGCAGTAACAGTGCAATTGCACGAATCAGCCTTGCCCCCTGCCCCCGTGCTGTAACAGCGCAAGCCTGCGACCAACATTAAATGGTATTTATTACCATTTTATTCATGTGTGCCTGCTGTGCTCGCAGCAGGCGGGACGACACTCCTCCGCCAGAACAGAGGAGTCGCCACTGGAAAGAAGCCAATTTTATGACAGGTACCTTGGAATGTGGAGGCGATGACCGGTACCTTGGAATGTGGAGGCGATGACCGGTACCTTGGAATGTGGAGGCGATGACCGGTACCTTGGAATGTGGAGGCGATGACCGGTACCTTGGAATGTGGAGGCGATGACAGGTACCTTGGAATGTGGAGGCGATGACCGGTACCTTGGAATGTGGAGGCGATGACCGGTACCTTGGAATGTGGAGGCGATGACCGGTACCTTGGAATGTAGAGACGATGAGACGATGACAGGTACCTTGGAATGTGGAGGCGATGACCGGTACCTTGGAATGTGGAGGTGATGACAGGTACCTTGGAATGTGGAGACGATGACCGGTACCTTGGAATGTGGAGGCGATGACCGGTACCTTGGAATGTGGAGGCGATGACCGGTACCTTGGAATGTGGAGACGATGACCGGTACCTTGGTATGTGGAGGCGATGACAGGTACCTTGGAATGTGGAGGCGATGACAGGTACCTTGGAATGTGGAGGCGATGACAGGTACCTTGGAATGTGGACAGCAGCTCCGGAAGGTATAACCTGGATTCATAACACTTGTCTAACTGGACCGGCAGAGAGGACTGGGACAGAAAAGAGGCACAGGCACCAAAATACAAGCACCCCCGTTAGTGAATGAGACCGCTAAAAAGTGTCCCACATGTGCCAATCAGGGCAGTGGTGGGCATGTGCACACGCTGTCTAGGTGTTGTGCAAGGTGTGGGAGACTGCATGGATCGGAGCTTGCTGCAGGCAATATTTGGGGTAATCAACAGTAAAAACCGAGCCAGCAGGCCAGAACACCGGCCCACACACTGACCTGTCAGACCAGCCCGTCCGGCACCGCCAGATTACCCTCTAGGCCAGTCCCACCCTGGGACCAGAGCTCCACCTTGTATTGGTTTGTGAAAACAAAGTCCCACACTGGAAAGAATGTGGTCTCCTGGATATAGTGGTCTTACTAACAGGCCACTCTGCAGAAGCAAGGCTTTGGAGCATTTTGATAGGTTAGACACAGTACGCTCTTTAAATGGTGGTGGGGCTCAGTGGTGCTGTGGGATAGTGGGGGGGGGGGGGGGGGGCACAGAATAACCCTCAGAGCAGAGTGGGTGAAGTGGAGAGAACAGCTCTTACCAAATGTTATGGAAACACAGCAGATTCAGCCGCGAATCTTGGATGTTTCACTTAATCCCCAAAAGTTGGACACCCTGACAACAGCAGAGCTGCACAACGAGAGAAGTTTAAGTCGGGAATTCCCACGGGGGAGAGGGGTGGGGGGGGGGGGGGCAGTGAGCCTTCCTGCACCGGTCTGCAATGGTTGGAAACATAGTTTTGAAGACTTTTCATGTGGCTGGAACAGTACTTAATTTGAACCGGAGGTTTTTGGTGCTCGGCAATGGCACTTAACGGTCAACACCAGTGTGCAACATGGTGGTGCCGCTTGTGTATTTAAGAGACGAGCACACAGAAGTTGCGTATTAATTAAACATTTATATTAAAAGTTACTAATAGCTTTGGGGGTCTGGAACACTCTGAATTGTCACACATGTTGGAGTGTAATGCTTAGTAGATGTGTTGGTGCTGTCACTGGCAGCCCTGATTTGGGCATTGGGTAGTTCAAGCTGCAGTTGCCTCCGGCAAAGGCCATGGCACTTTTTTTTTTACAAATTAAGTGCAGGACAGCAAAATGCCCCTAGTGGCCAATCAGAATCATTTTAAACTTCAAATGAAGCTTGTGAACCACACTTTGCTGGCAGTTTGTGAATCCAACCATACAAATGTGGGTTCAGGAAACAAACCGAATGAGGTCTTGCTGTTGAGAGATCCACTCAATAAATGTTGCGAGTTGTACAGAACACCCGTATGGCTCCGTGAAACAGGATTGACGGATGAGGCGCGCTGCCGGCGATGCGGCTTTCCTGCGGCGTTCTTCCTCCACCTAGCCTGGGATTGCCCCAGTATCCAGCGTTACTGGGAGACTATTTAGGTCGAGCTTTCGAGGCCTCTAGTATATACTTTAGTGTATACTTATAGGTGTGTGTACTTTGAGGGCTCTGGAGATCAGCCCTAGGACTGGTCTGCTTCCCTTAGGGACTTTTTTCCTTTTTAACTGCCTGTATTTAACAGTCTTAATAGAAAACGACTAGTAGAGGTCAGTAGAATACCAGAATTACTCTCTGCTTGTTCAACTGCCTCTATGTAACTGTCACGATAGACAACAACCAGTAGAGGTCAGTAAAATACCAGAATTGTTTTCTGCTGAGGGACTGGTTTTTTAAAAAAAATTCTGACAACTGCTTCTATTTAAGTTACTTGATAGAAAACGACCAGCAGAGGTCAGTAAAATACCAGAATCACTTTAGCATTCCCCAATCGTGTATTATGCTTCGGCTATGCACCTTGCACAGTACTATCGGGTGACCTTGAGGCCTTGAGCGAGATGAATTAAGAGTATACGGCATAGGACTATTTCACATGGTGACTGTCTCAAGCTCGAGACTCAGCTGAACACGAACAGAAAACTGCAGGATCACAAGGCCCACGAGCACTCCCAGGGCTCGGTTTACAGGTCACCCGCGTTGAAAGCAATAATCTGGCCCGGAGGTGTTCAGAAGGTTCCAAAAGCGGTAATTAGCACACACTCGGAGTCCTGGGGGAATGACCTGCGGACGGTGGTGCTTACAACAGCCAAGCCCTCAGCCCATACAGGGCCTGTTCCCTTGGTAACTCCCAGCACGTTTGACCCGCCGAAGCGTAACCAAGGGGCGCTCTTTACGGCACCTCGAATTAGCAACACAATAAGCACCATTTAGAAGTGTCAGCTCAAAAGGGGTTTTGCACAAGGATTGCAGCGGTCGGTCACTCATCACCATTAGGCCTTTAGGAGACAAGGCACAAGGGCAACACATTCAACAATTAAGCTCCCGACCAGGGCTTTAAGTGGGAGGAAAAAACTAAGGGGTCTCCCAAAGGGGCGTGGTCAATGTAATTAAGGGCGTGGCTTAAAAACACGTAAGCTAAAAATCTGTGTTTAGCATAGTGTGCTGCCCGACTTGTATTTTGCTGTTTCTGTCATTGCGTCCAGATATAAGATACAAGTCACATCATACCTACGTGTCAGGACTATTGGCTTTGTCAGTGGTTGTTAGTTGCATAAGATAAATAAGCAGCAACTATCTTATATAATATTGAAAAAGTGACACCACGACAATGTTGCTGCTCCTGAGTTTCAAAAACAGAAGGGAAATCCATAGAGAAAAAGACTCTCTTTAAAGGATTTCCCTTTCTCTACAAGGCTCACCACGCCAGGCGCGCAACACCCATTGAACTCAAAGGGCTTACGCCCCCCCCCCCGCCCCCTGTCCTGTGTGGCAGCCCGGGATGAGACCGCTTCCCGGGCAGGCACAAAGCCGCGCCCGAGCAGCCCGAGCACTTCACAGGTCTTTAAAAAGACCATTTGCATGTTAATGAGGCCTCGCTGTTGTTTCACCCCTTCTAAGAGCCCCTGCAGCTCCACTCTGCCTAGATTGAGCCCCCCCACCCCCGAAATCAGCGCCACTCTGCCTACTGTTTAAAGATTCAGCCTCCCCCCGAAATTTGGCTCTAGTTGCGCCTCTGCACCACGCGCACATCGAAGTGCTGCTGTCACTGCAAATCCGGAAAAAAAAAACGGGCCGCCTGTGCCAGGACACAAAAGAGAGCCCGATAGAGACCCGTTTCCAGGCCCCCTTAAAAAAGCTGCCGGTGCTCAGACCCGGCCCACTTAAAGCCCTGCTCCCGACACCACCTTTACTACCAGTCCTCATCTTGACCTGCTGATGAGCACACCACACATGCAGGGACAGGCTCGATGCTACGACGTATGTAAAGTACACAACACGCTCGTGCCTTCAAAACTGGGACGAAGTGACACCACCACGGCACTCTAGGCGTGCTCACCGCGTCGTGCACCTCTGCCTCACGTCCACAGACCCGCGCAAGCTCGAGCACCTCTCGCATCATGTCCACAGACCCGCGCAGGCTCGGTGCTCGAGCCTGCGCGTCCACACTCCACACCTCGCCTCGCATCCACACTCCACAGACCCGCGCAGACTCGAGCACCTCTCGCCCCCAGACCCGCGCAGGCTCGAGCACCTCTCGCCTCGCGTGCACAGACCCGCGCAAGCTCGAGCACCTCTCGCCTCATATCCACAGACCCGCTCGAGCACCTCTCGCCACGCGTCCACAGACCCGCGCAGGCTCGAGCACCACTCGCCTCGCGTCCACAGTCCCGTGCAGGTTCGTGCACCTCTCGCCTTGTAATGTTCGGCACGCGTGAGGCGTTCTAGCCTTCCGCGCTGCCGAGGTGCGCTAGCGCTGACGCGTGACGTCAGACGCTAGCGAGTGAATAATAAAGGGGCGTGGCCTCGGCGAGTTAGTCGGGAGCCGCGTGAGTAACGTAACGGTACCGGCTTCTGTGTATTCTTTAGCGCGCTCGCGCTGCCATGTGTTCTAAGACCTTAGAACCATTACACTGGCGACGAGGGGTCAATTGAGCCCTGTTGTGCTATTTTGGGTGCCCCACATTGCACACCTTGTCATCCCATGGTGCCTGAGCCTATGTATGCTGCTCCCCTCATGGTGCCCTGCCTGAGCCTACTGTGAGGCCTGGTGGGGGACACTGCAGATGCCCGGAGGATCCATCCTGACTTCGGAGGTGACGCTGGGTGTGCCCTGGTGCCCCAATCCACAGCCTGGAAGGGGTATGTCTCGCCCAGGTGATGCCGCACCTGCCCCCACGAGGTGTTTGACGACGGCCGCGTCCTCCTCCTGATCCAGGCCCATGCCAGGGGTGATCGCCTCGAACCAGAAGCGCCTGAGGATCCCGCGTACGACGCTTGGAGGTAGGCGCGCCCACCAGTTGGTGCAGCAGCGCGAGGAGGGCCAACACGCAACGCTCAGAGGGAGTGCACGCCTGGTGGCGTCGACGCAGAAGAGAGGAAGCTAGCCTCCACCGCGTGCTGCGCACGTGCCAAGATGGCGTCGATCCCCGCCATTGAGCCGTTTGTCGTCGATGGTGCCCCGTCATCCCTCGCCCCGCGCTGGAAGGATTGGACAGACCGCCTGCAATTTTACTTCGAAGGGGCTGGCATCGCGAGGGAAAGGCGCAGAGCACTGCTGCTCCACCTAGGAGGCAAAGACATCCACCGCATCTACAAAACTCTCGTGGAAGCCACGCCGAAAACGTACCACACACTGCTGAACGCGCTCAACGCCCACTTTGAGCCCATGGCGAACAGGGACTATGAAAGGTTCATCTTCCGTCAGGCCAAACAAGAGGCAGACGAATCTCTGGATGCGTTCCATGGCCGGCTGAAGGAGCTAGCCAGCACGTGTGGGTTCCGCGACGAACAGGAAGAGATCCGAGGGCAGATCATACAGGGGTGTTACTCGTCTAAGCTTCGCGTCACGGTCCTCCAGGAAGAAGGAAAGCCCCTGGCGGACATCCTCACCCTCGGGCGGTCGAAGGAGCTATCGCAAGCGAGAGCCTCGCACATGGAGGCAGCCCTACATCGCCCTGTGAAGACGGAACAAGTGCAAGTGGCGGAAACGGTGAACGTAGTGCGGCCAAAAGGGAGGCAAGCCGGAGGAAAACGACAGCCGGAGGCAAAGAAGAAAGACTGTGGGTACTGTGGCGGGCAACCCCACCGCATGCAAGACTGCCCGGCCAGAGGGAAAAAGTGCGGCGCCTGTGGGTGGCTGAACCACTTTGCGGCGGTGTGCCGGTCCACCAGAGCCAAGAAGGAGGCGGCCCATGCGGTACGCGAAGAGGCAGACAGTGAAGACATGGACGACGACACCGGGGAGTACCCGGTCCATTATGTGTTTGCAATCCACCAACCACGGACGAAGAAGCGCAGACTTCCGAAATGTCGCATACTAGTCCAACAACAAGAGGTAAAGGCGACAATCGACACTGGGGCCTCCATCGAGCTGATGGCCGCCAACGTCTACCACCAACTGCGAGCCAAACCCCCGCTGAGAGAGGCGAAGATTAGGGTGTTCGCATACGGCCAGAAGACGCCCATTCCCCTCATCGGGTGCTTCCAAACAGAGCTTCAACATGGCGAGAGGAGCATCAAAACCACCGTCTATGTCACGGAAGAGGGCAGCGGGATGCTGCTGAGCGGGCAATCGGCCGAAGAGTTGAGTTTAATATCGTTTGCCATGGCGGTTCTGGAGGAAGAACTGGACACCATCCTGGAAGAGTTTGGAGAAGTCTTCAAAGGCATCGGATGCCTGAAAGGAAAGGAAGTATCCTTACACATCGACCCGTCGGTCCAGCCAGTGGCGCTGAGGCACCGGCGGATTGCTTTCCACCTGCGGCAGAAGGTGGAGGAGGAGCTAGAGGCCCTGGAGAGACAAGGCATCATCGAAAAGGTCAGTGGGCCAACCCCGTGGGTATCCCCGATCGTCATCGCCAGGAAGCCGAAGCAGCCAGGACAAGTCCGCATCTGTGTGGACATGCGCCTCCCCAATGCTGCGGTCAAGCGAGAGCGACACCTGACGCCCACTATTGATGACATCCTGGGAGAGCTGAACGGGGCCAGATGGTTTTCAAAGAAGAACACATCTCGCGTGACTGTTTCCGCACCTCTTTGAGCAGTCACCATCGTGCCTGTCCGGCGGGTGACCACCCTGGAACAGGAACAGGCGTTCCAAGCGACGAAGGCAGCCCTATCCGCGGACACTACCCTGTCATACTTCGACCCGGCAAAGCCCACCAACGTGGCAGTCGACGCGAGCCCGTTCGGGCTGGGAGCGGTCCTGACACAACGCCAGGACAATGAGGAATGGGCCCCCATCGCCTACGCCAGCCGGTCCCTGACCGAAACAGAGCAGCGGTACTCTCAAATCGAGCGAGAAGCCATCGCCATCCACTGGGCATGCCGGTATTTTCATGTGTACGTGTATGGACATCATTTCACGGTGACAACCGACCACAAGCCGCTCATTCCTCTGTTCCAAGGGTCGTCCTCGAAGCCGCCGCCCCGGATTGAAAAATGGATACTCCAACTGCAAGGGTACGACTACCGGGTGGAGTACAAACCAGGGGCCACGAACCCAGCGGACTACCTGTCACGACACCCGCGGAAAGCCACGTCAGAGGAGAAGGAGGAAGCCGAGGATACGGAGGAGTATGTCCGGTATGTGACGGAGCGGTCACGACCCCTTCCAATGAGCCTGGCCGCAATAATAGAAGCTTCAGAAGGCGATGAATGCGTGAGAGCAGCAGCGGAGGCCGTCAGATCGGGGGATTGGAGGGCAATTCAAGCCTCGCTCAACAGACGGACACCCCAAGCCAAGCTGACACTAGAGTCGTTCCTAAAGGTGAAAAGTGAGCTGTCCGTTGACGCTCAAGGATGTCTCCTGCGGGGTCCAAGACTAATCATGCCGGCCAGCCTCGCTCAACAAGCGGTGGACCTCGCCCACCGGGGACACCAAGGAGTAGTAAAGACAAAGGGTAGGCTCCGAGCCAAAGTATGGTTCCCAGGCATGGATGCGATGGTGGAACAGACGGTGAGAACCTGCACGTGGTGCCAAGCCGCAGGACCGCCGGAGCGCCCGCACCCAGTGGCGACCGAAGACAATCCTCAGCGACCTTGGGAGTGCGTGAGTGCCGACTTCGGACATCTCCCCGATGGGCGGTATGCGTTGGTCATCATTGACGACTTCACCAAATACCCAGAGGTCGAAATCGTGGGGAGCCAGACAGCCACGGAGGTGATTGCGAAATTCGAAAAAACCATCGCCACTCACGGCATATTCGGGGTGGTCAAGACCGACAACGGACCGCCTTTCCAAGGACAGGAGTTCGCAGAGTATCTCAAGAGCTGGGGGATCACTCACCGCAAGATAACACCACGGTGGCCCCAGGCCAATGGAGAGGTAGAGAGGTTTATGAGGACACTTAATAAAACCATTTGCATCGCCATGGCTGAGGGATCTCCACTGGAGAGAGCGATCTACAGTTTCCTGCGCGAATACCGTTTGACCCCCCATGTCACGACCGAGGCAGCGCCAGGAACAGCCACCATGGGGAGAATCGTAAGTGACACGATCCCACACCACCATACTTGGGTTCCGGCACAAGCCACCAACGAAAAGACATTAGCCAACCGGAGGCGCTCGAACGACCACGCCAGCCTGCGAAGAGGAGCGAAGGAGTCCAGGATACAACAGCAGGATCGAGTGTATGTGAGGGACCGCTACCCAGGCAGCAAGTTCAGACTTCCTTTTGAACCTCACCCATGGGTGGTCACCCGCCGGACAGGCACGATGGTGACTGCTCAAAGAGGTGCGGAAACAGTCACGCGAGATGTGTCCTTCTTTAAAAAAGTTCACCCAGGAACACCACCACGTCCCGGGGCCGAGCCCGAGGGGCCGGATCCCGACCAGCCGAGAGGAGACCAGGAAGCGGAGGACGGTCGGAGCGAGGATGAGGGTTCCCAGCCCGTCCCAGCCACCCCAGTGGGTAACCCGCCTGGCAGCTCCCCAGCCCGGGTAGAGCCGAACACCCCAAGGCGCAGAACCCCCGAGGTGGTCCCTTCCAGAGGCGGCCCGTCCCGCTACAACCTGAGGAAGAACCCGGCACCGTCATCCCAGCTGGCGGACTATATGGTGTGACCCGTAAGGACTGGAGGACTGGTAACAGATCCATCGTTTTGCTTTAATGTTTTGCTTAATGTTTATAAAGGTTGGAAGGAGTGTAATGTTCGGCACGCGTGAGGCGTTCTAGCCTTCCGCGCTGCCGAGGTGCGCTAGCGCTGACGCGTGACGTCAGACGCTAGCGAGTGAATAATAAAGGGGCGTGGCCTCGGCGAGTTAGTCGGGAGCCGCGTGAGTAACGTAACGGTACCGGCTCCTGTGTATTCTTTAGCGCGCTCGCGCTGCCATGTGTTCTAAGACCTTAGAACCATTACACGCCTCACGTCCATACTCCACAGACCCGTGCAGGCTCGAGCACCTCTCGCCTCACGTCCATACTCCACAGACCCGCGCAGGCTCGAGCACCTCTCGCCTCACGTCCACACTCCACAAACCCGCGCATGCTCGTGCACCCCTCGCCTCACGCCCACAGAACCGCGCAGGCTCGAGCACCTCTCGCCTCGCGTGCACAGACCCGCGCAGGCTCGAGCACCTCTCGCCTCATGCCCACAGACCCGCGCAGGCTCGAGCACCTCTCGCCTCGCGTCCACACTCCACAGACCCGCGCAGGCTCGAGCACCTCTCGCCTCACCCAACAGACCCGCGCAGGCTCGAGCACCTCTCGCCTCACGTCCACACTCCATAATCCACAGACCCGCGCAGGCTCGAGCACCTCTCGCCTCACGTCCACACTCCACAAACCGGCGCAGGCTCGAGCACCTCTCGCTTCGCGTCCACAGTCCCGTGCAGGTTCGTGCACCTCTCGCCTCACGTCCACACTCCATAATCCACAGACCCGCGCAGGCTCGAGCACCTCTCGCCTCACGTCCACACTCCACAAACCGGCGCAGGCTCGAGCACCTCTCGCTTCGCGTCCACAGTCCCGTGCAGGTTCGTGCACCTCTCGCCTCACGTCCACACTCCACAAACCGGCGCAGGCTCGAGCACCTCTCGCTTCGCGTCCACAGTCCCGTGCAGGTTCGTGCACCTCTCGCCTCACGTCCATACTCCACAGACCCGTGCAGGCTCCAGCACCTCTCGCCTCACGTCCACAGACCCGCGCAGCCTCGGAGCACCTCTCGCCTCACGTCCACACTCCACAGACCCGCGCAGGCTCGTGCACCTCTCGCCTCGCGTCCCCACACCACAGACACGCGCAGGCTCGTGCACCTCTCGCCTCACGTCCACACTCCCGCGCAGCCTCAAGCACCTCTCGCCTCACGTCCACACTCCACAGACCCGTGCAGGCTCGAGCACCTCTCGCCTCACGTCCAAACTCCACAAACCCGCGCAGACTCGTGCACCTCTCGCCCCGCGTCCCCACACCACAGACACGCGCAGGCTCGTGCACCTCGCGCCTCACGTCCACACTCCCGCGCAGCCTCAAGCACCTCTCGCCTCACGCCTACAGACCCGCGCAGGCTCGAGCTAACAATACACAGACTGACCCACAAACACACAATTGCGCAAAACCGGATTTAGGCACTTTCTGACTAGATGCTTTCACTCACTCGATCGTGTGTACCTCGTGGTCGAGAAATGGACCTGCCCCCGCCCTCCTGCAGTCACGGGCCTCCCACTCTCTTCTGGGACTCCGAGGGGCCTCTGAGCCCTGCGCGCTCCCAGCGCTTGGATACCCTGGGCGATTCGACGCGCTATATAAATCAGTCGATTGGTTGGGAGGGGTGGAACTTAAGATGCCACCGATAGCTTGTCTGGGGCGTTTCCAGTCTGATTGGGTTTTGGGTGCGGGTACTTGGCGCTGATAACAGCCCAGAGTTCGTTAAATTCCGGTCCCTCTGCAAACAGCACAGATGCTGAAGTGCTGCGCTGTGCGACAAGTACCACACGCCCACCCACACCTGGTTGTACAACAGGACCGACGGTCTGAAACTTATCAAGGGACAAAGTCTGGAAAAAAGACAAACCGTGATGGGAACTCTGCTGTAGAGCCCAACTGTACAAGTTCTGCCCCATTTCCAAGTGAAAAACTTGTCACAGGCGGCATTTACCCTTCCCGATAAACACCCGACTCCGTGGACGGTGGACACGGGATTTACTAGTTCAGGAGGTAAGTACTTCAGCGTCCCTGGGGCCGGTGTCCGTGCCATTGTATCTTGCAGCTACACGCACGCCGCGTCTTCAAATGAATGTTTCATCAGTATGGGAGCACACATGGACACACGTCCAGCGCTGTGCTTTGTACTTTAATGTGCGCGTTTCCATCTGAATTCTAATAAATGCAGCCTCGTACATATACGTGGAATGCGAGTTTTAGTTCCTCGAGCGGAGACGTTCGGTGCATAGACCCAGCCAGGGCATTCGGTAGTGAAACAGCTCACTACAGCTGTGCACCTTTGGGTCACCCTGTGGTCCACAGCTCTTCCTTCCGGCCACCACCGGTGGGCGCGGAGTGTGCCAGGATGCCAACTTGGACAGCTGAGAGCGGCGCCTTCCCCGGCTGCTGCGGTCTATGGTGGGGGCACATCACATGCCAACGGTGGTCTGGCGGTGGTCCCCTGCAAAGGGGGGGGGGGGGGGTCACGAATACACATCCTCTCTTTCTTTGTGCTGTCGGATTCTAACGAAAACGAGGCCCCACACGTCTTCATTTTGGTCAAACCCCGAGGTCTAGGGATCAACCCCATTTCTGGCCTGAAAACCCAACTGGCTCTAGGCGGGAGCAGGAACCACTGGACATGCACTGCCCCATTGGATCGGAGCGGCAGCAGAACTTCTGCACAACGGAGCTGCAGCACACAACGGAGCTGCGGCACACAACATGCGGCACACAACTCAGCTGCAGCATACCTTCTGCACTACTCCGCGGCAGCACACAACTACTCCGCGGCAGCACACTAATCAGCGGCAGCACACCTTCTGCACAACTGAATAGCAGCACACAATTGAGGTGCAGCACACAACTCAGCTGTAGCACCCCTTCTGCACAACTGAACTGCAGCACAAATCAGCTGCCGCATACC
The DNA here is from genome assembly GCF_964204655.1 of Triturus cristatus. NCBI lineage: Eukaryota > Metazoa > Chordata > Amphibia > Caudata > Salamandridae > Triturus > Triturus cristatus. Next base: position 802,380,202 of record NC_140595.1, read on the forward strand.
TTCTGCGCAAATGGGCTGTAGCGCACAACTGAGCTACAACAGAACTTCTGCACAACTGAGCTCCAGCACACAACTGAGCTCCAGCACACAACTGAGCTCCAGCACACAACTGAGCCGCAGCACACAACTGAGCTCCAGCACACAACTGAGCTCCAGCACACAACTGAGCTGCAGCACAAATCAGCTGCCGCATACCTTCTGCGCAAATGGGCTGTAGCGCACAACTGAGCTACAACAGAACTTCTGCACAACTGAGCTGCAGCACACAACTGAGCTCCAGCACACAACTGAGCCGCAGCACACAACTGAGCCGCAGCACACAACTGAGCTCCAGCACACAACTGAGCTCCAGCACACAACTGAGCTGCAGCACACAACTGAGCTCCAGCACACAACTGAGCTCCAGCACACAACTGAGCTCCAGCACACAACTGAGCTCCAGCACACAACTGAGGAACAGCACACAACTGAGGAACAGCACACAACTGAGCTCCAGCACACAACTGAGCCGCAGCACACAACTGAGCTCCAGCACACAACTGAGCTCCAGCACACAACTGAGCCGCAGCACACAACTGAGCCGCAGCACACAACTGAGCTCCAGCACACAACTGAGCTCCAGCACACAACTGAACTGCAGCACAAATCAGCTGCCGCATACCTTCTGCGCAAATGGGCTGTAGCGCACAACTGAGCTACAACAGAACTTCTGCACAACTGAGCTGCAGCACACAACTGAGCTCCAGCACACAACTGAGCCGCAGCACACAACTGAGCCGCAGCACACAACTGAGCTCCAGCACACAACTGAGCTCCAGCACACAACTGAGCTGCAGCACACAACTGAGCTCCAGCACACAACTGAGCTCCAGCACACAACTGAGGAACAGCACACAACTGAGGAACAGCACACAACTGAGCTCCAGCACACAACTGAGCCGCAGCACACAACTGAGCTCCAGCACACAACTGAGCTGCAGCACACAACTGAGCCGCAGCACACAACTGAGCTCCAGCACACAACTGAGCTCCAGCACACAACTGAGCTCCAGCACACAACTGAGCTCCAGCACACAACTGAGCTCCAGCACACAACTGAGCTCCAGCACACAACTGAGCTCCAGCACACAACTGAGCTCCAGCACACAACTGAGCTCCAGCACACAACTGAGCTCCAGCACACAACTGAGCTGCAGCAGACCTGCAGAACTGAGCTGCAGCACACAACTGAGCCGCAGCACACAACTGAGCCGCAGCACACAACTGAGCTGCAGCACACAACTGAGCTCCAGCACACAACTGAGCTCCAGCACACAACTGAGCTCCAGCACACAACTGAGCTCCAGCACACAACTGAGCTCCAGCACACAACTGAGCTGCAGCACACAACTGAGCTCCAGCACACAACTGAGCTGCAGCACACAACTGAGCCGCAGCACACAACTGAGCTCCAGCACACAACTGAGCTGCAGCACACAACTGAGCCGCAGCACACAACTGAGCTCCAGCACCCCTTCTGCACAACTGAATAGCAGCACACAACTGAGCTGCAGCACACAACTGAGCCGCAGCACACAACTGAGCCGCAGCACACAACTGAGCCGCAGCACACAACTGAGCCGCAGCACACAACTGAGCCGCAGCACACAACTGAGCCGCAGCACACAACTGAGCCGCAGCACACAACTGAGCCGCAGCACACAACTGAGCTCCAGCACACAACTGAGCCGCAGCACACAACTGAGCTCCAGCACCCCTTCTGCACAACTGAATAGCAGCACACAACTGAGCCGCAGCACACAACTGAGCCGCAGCACACAACTGAGCCGCAGCACACAACTGAGCTGCAGCACACAACTGAGCTCCAGCACACAACTGAGCTCCAGCACACAACTGAGCTGCAGCACACAACTGAGCTGCAGCACACAACTGAGCTGCAGCACACAACTGAGCTGCAGCAGACCTGCACAACTGAGCTGCAGCACACAACTGAGCTGCAGCACACAACTGAGCTGCAGCACACAACTGACCCGCAGCACACAACTGAGCCGCAGCACACAACTGAGCCGCAGCACACAACTGAGCCGCAGCACACAACTGAGCCGCAGCACACAACTGAGCCGCAGCACACAACTGAGCCGCAGCACACAACTGAGCTCCAGCACACAACTGAGCTCCAGCACACAACTGAGCTCCAGCACACAACTGAGCCGCAGCAGACCTGCACAACTGAGCTGCAGCACACAACTGAGCTGCAGCACACAACTGAGCTGCAGCACACAACTGAGCCGCAGCACACAACTGAGCCGCAGCACACAACTGAGCTGCAGCACACAACTGAGCTGCAGCAGACCTGCACAACTGAGCTGCAGCACACAACTGAGCTGCAGCACACAACTGAGCTGCAGCACACAACTGAGCCGCAGCACACAACTGAGCTGCAGCACACAACTGAGCTCCAGCACACAACTGAGCTCCAGCACACAACTGAGCTGCAGCAGACCTGCACAGCTGAGCTGCAACATAACTGAGCCGCAGCACACAACTGAGCCGCAGCACACAACTGAGCCGCAGCACACAACTGAGCCGCAGCACACAACTGAGCTCCAGCACACAACTGAGCTCCAGCACACAACTGAGCTCCAGCACCCCTTCTGCACAACTGAGCCGCAGCAGACCTGCACAACTGAGCTGCAGCACACAACTGAGCTGCAGCACACAACTGAGCCGCAGCACACAACTGAGCCGCAGCACACAACTGAGCTGCAGCACACAACTGAGCTGCAGCAGACCTGCACAACTGAGCTGCAGCACACAACTGAGCTGCAGCACACAACTGAGCTGCAGCACACAACTGAGCCGCAGCACACAACTGAGCTGCAGCACACAACTGAGCTCCAGCACACAACTGAGCTCCAGCACACAACTGAGCTGCAGCAGACCTGCACAGCTGAGCTGCAACATAACTGAGCCGCAGCACACAACTGAGCCGCAGCACACAACTGAGCTGCAGCACACAACTGAGCCGCAGCACACAACTGAGCCGCAGCACACAACTGAGCCGCAGCACACAACTGAGCCGCAGCACACAACTGAGCCGCAGCACACAACTGAGCCGCAGCACACAACTGAGCCGCAGCACACAACTGAGGAACAGCACACAACTGAGGAACAGCACACAACTGAGGAACAGCACACCTTCTGCACAACAGCTGCAGCACACAACTCAGCGGCAGCATACCTTCTGCACAAATGAGCGGCAGCATAACTGAGCCGCAGCACACAACTGAGCCGCAGCACACAACTGAGCCGCAGCACACAACTGAGCCGCAGCACACAACTGAGCTGCAGCAGACCTGCAGAACTGAGCTGCAGCAGACCTGCACAATTGAGCTGCAGCAGACCTGCACAGCTGAGCTGCAACATAACTGAGCCGCAGCACACAACTGAGCCGCAGCACACAACTGAGCCGCAGCACACAACTGAGCCGCAGCACACAACTGAGCCGCAGCACACAACTGAGCCGCAGCACACAACTGAGCCGCAGCACACAACTGAGCCGCAGCACACAACTGAGGAACAGCACACAACTGAGGAACAGCACACCTTCTGCACAACAGCTGCAGCACACAACTCAGCGGCAGCATACCTTCTGCACAAATGAGCTGCAGCACACAAATGAGCTACAACACGACTTCATAACTCAGCTGCAGCACACAACTCAGCTGCAGCACAACTGAACTGCAGCAAAACGTCTTCACAACTGAACTGCAGCACACAACTCAGCTGCAGCACTTATGCACAACTGAACTGCAGCACACAAATGAGCTACAACACGACTTCACAACTCAGCTGCAGCACACAACTCAGCTGCAGCACACAACTCAGCTGCAGCACAACTTCACAACTGAACTGCAGCACACAACTCAGCTGCAGCATACCTTCTGCACAACTGAGCGGCAGCAAAACGTCTTCACAACTGAACTGCAGCACACAACTCAGCTGCAGCACTTATGCACAACTGAACTGCAGCACACAAATGAGCTACAACACGACTTCACAACTCAGCTGCAGCACACAACTCAGCTGCAGCACACAACTCAGCTGCAGCACAACTTCACAACTGAACTGCAGCACACAACTCAGCTGCAGCATACCTTCTGCACAACTGAGCGGCAGCACAACTGCAATTGCCCAAAATAATTCATACAACTTTAATCGAACTTCTTGGAAAACGCGTGCCAAATGGCGCATTTGAAGCTCATTGGGCCAAAACCTTTAACAAAAGTTGGATGGGCTTTGAAGACAGTTCTGAAAAAAACACGGTGCAGGCAGACATTGCCCCAACCCCACCATACTCACAGCAGGAAGCGCTGCCGCGGCTCGCACATTGGCGGCTTCAGGGGCCAGGCAGCGGTCCTTATGGGCAGAACGCGCCGGCCCCGGGAGGGCGCGAGGCCTGGAGGAGGACCCGGGCTCCATCGCTAGTCACAGGAGCCTCATCCGGTCGGGACCTCCGGTCCTCTCCAGGGCTCGGCTCGACTGCAGAGCCGGAGCCAGGCTCCTTTCACTCAGACTCGCTCTGGGTCTGCGGTTTCCTCACATCACTTCCTCTTTCGCCGGAAGGCCACCTCTCGGTGACATGCGGATGGACGTCACCACCCCGGTTGGGCCCAGTGCCGGAGCCCATAACGCTGCCACCATAGGCTGAGCTGCCTAACCCTGCAGGGGCAGGCGGGCACATGACGTGCCCCTAACTGTCGCCTGGAAGGAAGCGGTCACCCCCGCTGTATTATGTGTGGCCTTCGGCTGCGCTGCACAAATTACCCTAGTGCCAGCTGAACTAACAGAAACCCGTAGGCCTCCCATGTAACTCCCATAACACTTCTGACACTGCACACAGCCTTTCACCCCGTCCAGGAGTCCGAGGGATCCTCGCCCCGGAAGCCACACCATCGTGGCCGAGTCTGCCCGCCCATGGACCAGGCCCTCCTCCGTGCCCAGATCCTGCCTTCATGGCCCTTTATCCCCTCTGTGCCCCCAGCTTTCATCAGGGCCACAGTTTTGCTTCCTCCGCTTGCCCTTCAGCGACCGCGTACTTCCACATTAGTGTAACCACCAAATCCAACAAGCCCTATTTTTACCCCTATTGAAGCGCTGGAGACACGTTCCTCCTCCAAGGTAACTGGCCCGGAGCGTGCTGCACCTCCATCTCCCAGGGTCGGACTGGTAAGGCGGGCACTCGGGCAACGGGCCAGTATCCAAGTTGCAGCTGTTGGCTGCTTTTTTGCGCAGCTTGATGGCTGAATTAGGCTGTTTCTGTGCTGATCAGATGCCGCCAGCGGCCCAGTCTGGAGCCCGGTGCCTGAGCGGCCTTTCCGGAGGCAGATGGGCCTCGATTACCTCTCTTTTACAAACGAGGGGGGGGGGGGTGGAGTCATTCCCATAAGCTTCGCACGCGGCCACTCCCACTCTGAATTGAAACGCTGCAAGCTGAACATGTTTGGAAGTTTTTGTCCACAGCTTTATTATCACCAAGGCAAGGGCTTTAAATGGGCCGGGTCTCACCGGTGCTGAGCACCGGCAGTTTTTTAAAGGCAGCCTCAAACGGGACTCCATCGGGCGCTGTTTTGTGCCCTGGCACGAGCCGTCCGTTTTTTGCCAGACTTCAGTGACAGGAGGCACATCGATGTGCTGCTGCTCACTTCTCACTGGTGGAGAAGTTACGGCATGACGTCATGCCAGGTGAGCGTTGTAGGGAAAGGGGAATCCTTTAAAGAGAGTCATTTTCTCTCTGGATTTGCCTTCTCTTTTTGAAACTCAGGAGCAGCAACATTGTTGTGGTGTCACCAGAGCTTTAAGTGGAAGCTTTTTTTTTCAATGTTATATACAAGCCATAGTTGCTGCTTATTTATCTTATGCAACTAACAACCATTGACAAAGCCAATGATGGTGACTTGTTGTAGGTATGATGTTAATTGTTGTATCGTATATCTGGACGCAATGACAGAAACAGCAAAATACAAGTCGGGCGGCACACTATGCTCAGCAAAGATTTTTAGCTGAGATGTTTTAAGACACGCCCTTAATTCCACTAGCCACGCCCCTTTGAGACCCACCCCCCCAGTTTTTTCATCCAACTTAAAGCCCTGACCAAGATTGAACAATAGGACCCCGCTACAACTTTATTAAGGGTCATAAATCATCCCGAATGCCTTGCTGTCATACCACGATGATTGTCAATGTATAATTATAATTGGCATTAAAAATCAAAGTCACCACCTTAGGCTACATTGTCATCATGAATCCTGCCATACATCAAACCAGGCAGGAGGAAAGCGGACTTGTCATTCGGTCATAAATCATCCCATAATCAATCACACAGGAATACCTTGTCATGTCATAAAGTCATAAATTACGCCATAAATCATTCTGACGTGTATTGCTGTGGACTGGAGTCTTTGAGCTGGAGTTATACCATCTGTGCGAGGGGTAATTCCACAATCTTTTAGGCCCAACTCGCTACCTTCGCCTACTCTGTGTGGTCCGCCGACCGGTGGGCCTGGGTTGCGACTGCCTTTTTCTGAGCCCCCCCACCTCTGACCGGCTTACCCTGCCGAGAGGCATCGCAAGGTAAGTACCTGGTCTGCCATCCCGCCGTAGATGGGTATGGCCTTTCAAACCTCCTTAAGCTCCATTCATTTAACTCCTTTTACCACCACACTGCTCGTGGGCTTACGCCCTTGGGCAGCTCCACTCTTCCAGTTGTTCTTTTGCTGCCTCCCTGCCAGCACCATGGCTGCCCATAGATTGCCCCAGAAATAACTGTTCCAGCCTCTGAATGGTGCAGCCCTTCCTCACTTCTGTCTTTCGAGTGCACCTCTTGCCTGCTTGTCGATTTTGGCATCCTCAGCGTTACCAGGTGCCTTGTGCCCAACATCTAGCTTTGTTCTGGCCAAAAGCCCCAAGGAAGAATTGCTCTGCATCCCCAGCTGTGCTGCGTGCTTCCCTGAAAGACTCCAGCCAGTGACTCTCTGACTGTCTTTTGCATGTGGGTGCCTCTGTGCTTTCTTAGGTGCAAGGGTGCGCTCGCCCTGCTCGCACTCCAGACAGGGGAGGGATCACTCGACATATGCGCAACATAGGGACACCCCATGGGCATGCCTTGTCAAAGTACATCTCCCTCAAATGGGAAACCCAGAAGGCGATAGCTCTTGTGTGCACTGGCAGGAGCGTTAACTCGGATTCATTGCCTGCCTTTGCCATCAAGGCCCCCACCCTGCTGCTTGCACCAAATCTTTAGCATCCTCCACGAATGCATAGCCAACGGCGCAGACCTCAGGGTTGATCCCATCATTCGCGGTCGCCCCCTCTGGAAAAGACAAGGTGTGTATTAGTCTGTATTGGCCGTGCTCCTTCTTGGGTACCACCCCTAGGTGAAAATCACCAGGTCTTTGGGGCCCTGCACCCAGGGAACTTTCTACCCATCCAGCTGTTTCTCTTCCAGGATCTTTTTGTGCACTATCTCATGGTGGTGGAGAGCCGAGTGAAAGTTCCTGACTTCCCCCGCCCTGATGGGTCCTGTCTCTGGAACTTTTGGAGCCTTTCTCAAAGCCGTCACCTAGTAAGCGGGTATCGGTTTTATTGTCATATTGGTTAGCTAGCTGTCTTAGCCTGAGTGTCTTGATGGGAGAGTGGGCTAGCTGAAAGCTCCCCCGCCCCAATCCCTCTTGATCCTAGCATCCTCCGGGCTACTTCCTTCTCTTGTTTCTATCTCTGTCACCTTTACCATTTTTGCAGTCTGCTGATGGGTGGCATTCAAAGAATTTTTTTGCAGAGGATTAAAAAAATGTAAAATTATATATTTCAGCTGTACTGTTTCTAGTGTGTCAGTGTGCGGTCTCGAAATACAGGACAGCTGTGGAGTATAAACGTATTAGTGAAAACCATTTCAGAGAGCCACAACACCACAGATGCAAAAGAATCACTAAATAAAATTGATGAAGGCATTGCTGCCTTCTAGCACAAAGCATAACATTTCCAGTACTCCAAGTAGAGGAAAGATGTGGAAACCTGATTTTTAGAAAAGCAGACCCACAAGAACAAATCTTGAGTACTTACTGAGATAGTTCTAAGAAAATAGATATTGGTCAATGACAAACTCTCATAACAGTAAGGGAAGTTCTCTCAGCACGTCAGGCAAACAAGAGGGTCTTAATACTGGGAACCAGCAATAAACAATGTAGGGGGAGGAAGAAAAGGGGAAGTTGAAGAGGGCGTGGGGGAGAACATCAAGAATTTTAGAGGGAAAATACATTCTCAAGATAAACAGTGGTAGAGGATTTCCAACATAAGATTCTTGTATCCAAACATTCCATGGATAGGATGGTGGTACCAGGTAAGGGACGGTCTTTTATCCTAAATGCAAGTGTGATAGTGTGTACATGAGAATGGATACTCAGCAATTTTTAATGAAAATCTGACTGTGCATGTTTTTTCTAGAAAACCCCCAAGATGGTATTTTTGACACCACTGGCCTATGAAATGTCTCTGTTCCATACCAGCATCTGCCACAATGCCTGTAGAGGTTTTAGCATAAAAAAAATAAAACACCTCCATCAGACTGGACAGCATTGAAGGCCTCAATGAAATCATACGACCAAAACTTCCCCAATCTGCCTCGAGGGCGAGCCACTGCCCCTGCAGTTCCTGCCTGCAACCCCTATCAAAATATAATGGGTTTTATATTAAATATTTAATATGTACAACTTAATTGTATGTTAAAGACCATGCAAATGATGGGAATTTTAGAAAGATGTGATTTAAGTTGACTAGTTTCTGGTCGCATTTGTCGTAGAATTCTCGTACACAAATACTGCACAAAGCCAAAGACTACAAGGTGTGGAACTGGTTTTCAAAACTCAATTAGCCCCCTTGAAAGTTCCTACAGCATTTATCCTGAATGCAGTAGATTTTGCACTGTAAATAATTTTCTTCTGTTTCATTACTAATATTTGTTGCAGATAAAAAAGCTACAGCAAGAGGCTGTATCTTCATACCAAACCTTGCTGTCCTTTTTAGGTCTCGCCGAGTCAGCACGCATGCGATGCTCGGAGAGACTTTAGTAAGGGCTTTAAATGCTACTGCCGGCTACAGCTTGCAGTGCATGTGCGCGGGTGCGTGCTTCAGCAGAGGCGCCATATGGCGTGATTACTGCTGTGCGCGCACCACTCGCGCACATGCACTGCAAGCTATGGCCGGCGGTAGCATTTTTAGCTTGCTAATCGCGGCACCGGTGCTATACTTTTAACATTACAAGTAAAGCGCGGGTGCCGCGATTATAGCCAAAGTAAAGAAATAGATGTTGGTTTCTATTTCTTTACTTTTGCTATAATCGCGGCACCCGCGCTTTACTTTTAATGGTAAGTATAGATTCCAATCATATCTCCACATAAATATACCTACACAATATAAATATCCTCATGGTATGTAGATGTGGAGATAGGAATAGTAACTCTTCCCTACATGCACCTACCTTTAAATGTTTCGTACCTCGATATTCTTTCCTCAATATTCTTGTACCACGATATTCTGGTACATCCCTTCCAAAACATATTTTGAAAATAAGTACTTGAAAAAGCAAAGCCCTTTGGTCTTCCTAAATATCTTTGGGCAAAAGTCAACCTTATTGAAGAATTTTGCAAAGATTCATCAACCGGCGCCAAAGATATCAGCAAATGAAAAAACGCTTTTTGAATAGAAATGAGGTCCTAACTATATCTATGCGACCGCCAGTAGGTAATACACATATATATATATATATATATATATATATATATATACATATACATATACACATGAAGGTAAAATTTACAATACTCGTTTGATTACGGTCGTGGATTCGCGACGCAATGTCCCAATCACACGCCGCGCACTCTCCCCACTGGGATGTCTGTAGTCTCCTACCTTTGCCAAATGCCAGGAACACTTCTCCGGTCAGCCGACCATGAACATCCCAGCTTTCGTGGTAGAAGTAGGTAAATGATACAGTTCTCAGGGGCTACGGCGGCTTCCTCCTCTCGAGAGTATCCAAAAAGGTTCCGGAAACCGGAATCAACTGCTTCCTGCCGCTGTGCCCAAAGCAAGGGGTGAGGGGTTCCGTTCGTACCGCTGAAGCTCCTCAGTAATTTAGATGAAGGTAAAATCGTCTAAGTTGCTGCCTTTGTTAAAAAGACGAAGAACGGACACAAGGATCAGTGCCAATCAAGTTTAGTTTATTGGAATTTCATCAAGCCTGTCCGACATGACGCATTTCAGCCCCCACTCGGGCCTTGATCACATAACGCGTTGCAAAGGGAAATAGCCGCTTTTAAAGGGAAATACATCCGGATATGACCTTAGTGCGATGTTGTCATGGACAGCGAAAAGTTACTTATTGAAATCATCCACACAAATTTTCTCTCCTCATTAAAATACTATTAAATGAGGTACTTAGCACATTATAGAACAAAATAGAACATGACTCTTTCATACATCTACAGACATATAAATATATATATGAATAAATATTTGTATTAAAATAAATATTTAAGATATATAAAAAAAACACATAAATACAGCAATATCCATAAAATACCACAGCTGTAAAAATTGAGCCAAATATGTCTATATATGAAGAATACATTAATAATTAATTGTGCAATGTGATGATTTCATAACAGTTTTACCCACATGCAATGCCAGGTGTTAAAATGCATGCTGTCCTTCTGTTCAATAGATCATGCCCAAGTGGGCTAATATATGCCATAATGGTCATAAGATCACATTACAATATAGTCCCAAAGTTTCCTGCTAAAACTCATTGGGTGTAAATAAAACAAAATTTGATTGTATATATTAAAAAACAGCCAATGACAATCAAGGCAAGGAATATCTACCCTGTCTCGTTGCAATTCCCACACCAAGAGTATGACTAAAAAATTCATCAAAAAAACTATCCATAAGTTGTTACAATCTAGATTGGAGTTCTTATTGTTATTTTCCATTTTTGTTTACTTTTCTTTATGTCTTTATTGATGTTCCTTTCTTCCTTTGATATTAAATTCTGAGTTCCATCAAATACGTAGTTATGCCCACTCAAATTTGTAATGTATCTCTTCTCATTATGGAACCCAAAAGAAAGCTACAGAAAAAATCCATGCTTGCTTCTTCTATTAACTATAGGAAAGGATGGAAGGAACTCCTATAATTCATGATGTTATAGAACAAAAAGTCTCCAAATTCCTTACAGGATTACAACATGAGCCCACATTGTATAGCCTCCAAAGAATGGCTTAAGGTTTAAAGAGCTATAAACAGGTATAAAAATCCTCACTCGAATTCAGGCCTATTGGATTCTTCGTGTCAAGTTCTAAAATATATCTTGTTTCTAGTGATCGAAGTTTAGCCTCCCGATTACCGCCCCGTTTCATAGGTAATACTGTGTCTATGACATAATATTGGAGGAAACTGGGGTTGCCATTATGCTTTTGTTCAAAATGTCTGACCACGGGGTAGGCCTGATCCTTGTTAGAGATGGCCCTAATGTGCTGCAATATTCTTTTGTGAGCCGGCAGCTTAGTGCTGCCCACATATTTAAGCCCGCAGGGACATTCAAGCACATAAATTGCAAATTCGGTTTTGCACGTTAGTCTTTTATTGATCTCAATAGGTGTCGATTTGAATGGACTTGAAAAGTGAGTTTTGCTGCAACCAAATTTGCATGCTTTGCAGCTGGAGCATTTCCTGAAGCCTTTCATTTGGGACATCCAAGTAGCTGCGGGGACAGACTCAGGACTATTATTTTTTACTAGCCCATCACTCATTGAAAATGCTTTTCTGAATGTTATAGCCGGTTTACTGTTAATGGTACCCCCAATGACTGGGTCGCCCTGGATCAAATTCCAATTGCGGTTAAAAATCTTTCTTAGTTCTTGATGTTGCCTGCTAAAAGTAAGAATTACTCTCGATTAAAAACTAGGAGTCATTTCCAATAACCTCACTGATCTAACCTTTGGTGACAGTGCTTCTGTCCTAGAAATGAGTCTTGTTTTCTGAATAGCATAGTCAACTGACTTGAGAGAGTAACCCCTGGCAAGGAATCTTAGTTTGCTTGCCTCTTGGGCAATGTCACATTCTGAATCAGAACTGCAAATACGCCTGATGCGGAGCATCTCCCCATAGGGGATGCTCCGAATGAGGTGTTGAGGGTGATGACTTGAGGCATGCAAGATAGTGTTGCCTGCAGTCAACTTCCTGTAAAGTCTGGTGGCTAATGCATTGTTGTCTACAAAAATCTCAACATCTAAGAAACATATTGCTTGTTTGCTGATTGAGGACGTAAATTCGAGATTGAAACAATTAACATTGAGTAAGTTTACAAAATCCTTTGCACTCTGCTCTGTGCCCCTCCAAACAAATCATCAATGTATCTCAAATAAATCACTGCATGTTCCTTAATGATAGCCAAGTGGTCACCCTTCAGGACCTGCTCCTCCCACAGCCCCATGTGTAAACATGCATAGCTGGGGAAGAAGCAGGCCCCCATCGCAACACCTCTAATCTGATGATAAATCTGATTATCAAACAGGAAAAAATTCTGTTCCAAACCTGCAGATACCATCAACATAAGCATTTAGTTGTGTGCTGCGCAGTTCATAGGTCTCAAGTTTAAATAATGTTCTGTTGCTTTGAGACCATCACAGTGCCTTATCGAAGTATACAAGGATGTCACATCCAAAGTCATCAAGAACATATCTTCACCCCACGTTAAATGATCAATTTTGCGGAGAAAGTCCGAAGTGTCTTGTACATATGAGGCTAAATTACAAACCCATTCCTGTAAGAAAAAGTCTATGTACTTGGAGGTATTTTCCATTATGCTGTTGATGGCTGAAATTATGGGTCTGCCTGGTGGAATTGTGGTGCTCTTATGCACTTTGGGAATAAGATAAAATGTAGGGATAACTGGGTGTTCCTTCTTTAAGAACCGATATTCAGCCTCTGTCAATAATCCTCCACTCTTCCAAGCCAGGAGTTTTAAGTAATGTTCTTGCCATGCCGCTTTAACCACATTAATATTGCTCTTCCGATAACAAGCTATATCATCAAGTTGTAATTTCGCTTCATCCATATATAACTGGCGTGGCCACAGGACTACATTTCCGCCCTTGTCTGCCTGTCTCACAATTACATTGGTATCAGATCCCAGTTTTTTTATAAGATTCTGATAATTAAGTTTCTTTTTATTTCTGCTGCGAAAAGTCCTATTAGATGATGTATATAGCTTTTTCAGATCTTGGGTCACCAGCTCGTGGTAAACATCCAAATTATCGTGCAAAAAAATGGGCTAAAAAGGTAGATTTAGATGGAGTTTCACAAGTTCCTCTATTGCCAATTAATCCTGGTTCCCTTGTTGTTATTCCTTCCTCTTGCTCTGCAACTAGAGACCAGGCATCTTGAAACAAAGCTGCATCCCCCGTTGTGAGTAAAGGAGGACTAATCGGGTTAGAGGTAGAAGGGACTAAGGCCTTTTTGGGTTGGAGTATATGGAATTTATGTAACTTAAGCTTTCTCACAAAACGATAGGTATCCATTCTAGTATCCACATAGTTGAAGTCACATGGTGGACAGAATGATAATCCCAAACCCAAAATTTTCTCTACAGCAGGAGATAACTGTACATTAGTTAGATTGATTACTGCATTTGGATTGTTACGGATATTAAATTTTTGTTTTGAAAGCGATTCCATCTCCCCCTTGACGCTTTTCTGCCCACATTTTTGTTTTTGTTTTCTTTTGGCACATTTTCTTCTCTGATTTCGTTTGTGATTGTGTCTTTGTTCTTTACTGCCAAAGGTCCACGAGGTCTTAGAGTCTCTCGTCTGTCTTGACATAGGCAGTCGACCTCCTGAGCGAGGGATAGTTTGATAAACCCCAATTGTTGTGCTCTAGTGGCATCCCCTTCAGGATCACTTTCCGCAGCCGAACTGAGCTCAGAGGCCGAAGTAGATAATGCTGTTGCTTCACCTATATTTCTCTGTGTGGGCCTCTTTCCCCGCGCTTTGACAGCATCATATTTGCGTGCATATGTAAATATTTGGCCGTTCTGGTAGTCAGCGCGGTCCCTTTCAAACTTGAAAGCCTTTCTTCGTTTGATTACGTCTTCATCTTTGCTCAGGCGGGCCAGCATATCATCCCTGAATTTCATCGTTTGCTCGTTCTTCTCCATTTTATCAATCTCCACTTCCAGAGCGTCAATTTGTATTTGTAGCTTTGCTCGGTCACTTTCCGCATACTTAATTAAAATCATCATCAGTTTACTGGAAGATGCCAGGTTTGTTTCTGCCCATTCTGCAAGCATTGCCGGGTCTGGATTCTCATAGCTCGGCGCCAGGCTGATTCTCAGACCTCTAGGAACTCTTCCTACGTCCAAGTAGCGGGATAAAGACCTGTGTTCCCACCACTTGGACTGCTCTGCTCGCATGAGTTTCTCTAATTTTTTGTAATGCTCTCTAACATTGGCACATCCTGGTTGGCTGATAAGGCTTTCACTCCGTATTGGCTCCCCAGCCGGGGAGTCAAGGAACATAGAGCTTGCTGCCTCCTCTCGATGTCGCAACGTGTCGGCGGACAGGATGGCTATATTTGAATAATTTACAATACTCGTTTGATTACGGTCGTGGATTCGCGACGCAATGTCCCAATCACACGCCGTGCACTCTCCCCACTGGGATGTCTGTAGTCTCCTACCTTTGCCAAATGCCAGGAACACTTCTCCGGTCGGCCGAACATGAACGTCCCAGCTTTCGTGGCAGAAGTAGGTAAATGATACAGTTCTCAGGGGCTACGGCGGCTTCCTCCTCTCGAGAGTATCCAAAAAGGTTCCGGAAACCGGAATCAACTGCTTCCTGCCGCTGTGCCCAAAGCAAGGGGCGAGGGGTTCCGTTCGTACCGCTGAAGCTCCTCGGTAATTTAGATGAAGGTAAAATCGTCTAAGTTGCTGCCTTTGTTAAAAAGACGAAGAACGGACCCAAGGATCAGTGCCAATCAAGTTTAGTTTATTGGAATTTCATCAAGCCTGTCCGACATAACGCGTTTCAGCCCCCACTCGGGCCTTGATCACATGACGCGTTGCAATAGGGAAATAGCAGCTTTTAAATGTACACATACACACACATATTCAATATTCAGC